>NW_020664661.1:576286-598972 GCF_002925995.2 Terrapene triunguis | reverse complement strand
AGGGAGCAGGGGGGGTTGGATGGGGCATGGGAGTCCCACGGTCTGTCAGGGGGCGGGGGGTGGATAGGGGTCAGGGCAGTCAGGGGACAGGGAGCAAGGAAGGTCCTGGGGGGGCAACTGGGGGGGGTCTTTGGAGGTGGTGGTCAGGGGACAAGGAGCTGGGGGGGGCTGGATGAGTCAGGAGTTCTGGGGGGGCTGTCAGGAGGCAGGGGTTGGAGAGGGGCTAGGGGAGGCAGGGAGCAGAGAGGGTTGTATGGATCACGAGTTCTGGGGGGGGCCTGTCAGGGGGTGGGGAGCAGTTGGATAGGCGTGACAGTCCTGGGGGCAGGGGTGTGGATAAGGGTCGGGGCAGTCAGGGGACACGTAGGGGGTAGGGTCCTAGGGGGGCAGTCAGGGGACAAGGAGCAGGGAGGCTTAGATAGGGGGAGGGGTTCTAGGGGGCAGTTAGGGGCAGGGGTCCCAGGAGGGGGTAGTCAGGGGACAAGGAGCAGGGGGGGTTGGGGGTTCTGAGGGGGGCAGTCAGGGGACGGGAAGTAGGAGGGAGTGGATGGGAGCAGGATGGGGGTGGGGCTAGGGCAGGGTGGGGCTCCCTGGGTGCACACCCTAATGAAATGGGCTGCGCACGCCTATGGCCTCCAGGGAACTAGCTACTGTAGAGGGAGCAGAAAAGAGACAGGGACATGGTCCTGCACCCCTTCCATACCAGCCAGCACAGCTGGCCAGCTGTGGAGGAGGGAGCAAACTGCCCCAAGGCAGTGGCACAACATGAGCACTCTCCTGAAGCTTAAGTACATATTGCTAGAACCAAGTAATTAAGGGATTTAACAGATGTTACATGGGTATGGGATTCTTTGCTCTTAATGTACATGTTATTACTAAATAAAGATTGAAGGATACATTTGTAAGCACCTGGCTTGTTTTTGGGCATTGTACATATAATATTCCTAGGGGTTCCAGAAGCTTTGGTCAGGGGCAGCTCATTTACAGCTCTCACAAAGATAATCCCTTGTGAGACTTTCAAAACTGTGACAATGGAGGCCATAGAAGTACCTTGATAGAGAGAAGAGTATTTTTTTTACAGAAATCTTTCCTGCTTCTCCAATGGGGTAGCTGAACCTCCCCACAAAACACCGTAAGTTCCTACCATGCAGTCGCCCAGATGGATTCTCACCAGCCCCACTTCCCCAGCATGGAGTGACAGGGCCCATGGCTAGAGCAGCAATTGTTCAGCAAGTCTCAAGATTAGAGAGTAAAGGCTGAAGCCTGGAATACGCACATTGGGGCAGTCCTTGATGTCCTTATCAATCCTCTTCTCTTGCCTTCCTGCACCCTCCACTGATTCTTTTCCCTATTCACATCCCTCACTTCTCTGACCTTTCCCTTTAAACCTCAGGGTTGTAAAGCTCAGGACTGGAAAACCAGGGGAGCTAGTCTGGACTGAGGAGCATCAGCAGATTTGTGCAGATTAGTACTTGTCTGCAGTGTGACCAGCTCTATCAGTCCTCTACTTTCGTAAGCATTAGATGTCCCCAAATACCAGAGCCGTAACTAGCTATTTTTGCGCCTGAGGCAAAAATATAAAATTGCGCCTCCCCCCTCCATATAATTTCATAGTAGTTACTTTGTAAAAAAAAAAAAAGAAAAATACGTAAATAACAAGAATACTAATGATAATAGAACATTTATTTTAATCATAAGATCCACGTACAAAAACAACTAATATATATAAGGTGTGCATCATGAACTGTGGGGGGCGGGGGCGGGGCTCGCAGCCCGGCGCAGGGGTCGGGGCTGGCCTCGCAGCCGCACACTGGGGTCAAGGTCGGGCCTCACAGCCCAGCGCAGGGGTCGGGCTCTTGACCCCCCACATAACCGGGTCGCGACCCCCCGTTTGAGAACCAATGCTTTATAATTACTGTCGGGTGTGTTCTATTTATTTTCCATTTACATTGTACATTTGTCATGGCGCAATGTGCATATCATGTGATTATCATTTTTCATAAAATAATAAGAATTAAAAAACTTCATTTGTCTTTTTCTGCGCCCCTCAGCTTTGCGCGCCCGAGGCAAGTGCCTCACTCGCCTCGTCCTCGTTACAGCACTGCCAAATACATAGTCACAACTGAAAAGCAGAATATATTAAAGTGTCCTTACCTGTAAAGTCTCAATTCCAAGTAGTAGTTTAATAAGGCTTTCACAGTATGAATGAACCAAATTTCTGCCCAAAAAAAAATGTTATTGTTAGGAAAATGCATGATGTGAGCATGTTGCTTTTGTCCAGCAGAGATTAAAAAGAACATCTACTTAAAATGACAGCAGTATCCTTTTCCTATCAAAAACAACCCCTCAGTCAAAGAGGGAAACTGGTCAGGGTGCTGGTGGTGCTTGTGGTTTTTCTGTCAAACTCTGAATCTTGCTGTATATGGCAGTGGGGAACTAGCTGTATATCAAATATAACTGCATTTCCAGACCCTCTAAAGCTTAGGGTCCTTTTAGAAGTGTGACAAACAGGTTTATAAAAATTTGTGGTTAGGCACTAGATGCAGTCAGATTTAACACCCTTTCAATCTTAACTATTTTTAACTATTGTTATTTAGACCCTGTGAGGGAGGAAGGTCTCAGAGTCCAGGCTCTAGGCCAAGGTCAAGTGTCTAGACTGCAATTTTTAGCCCTGCAGCCTGAGCCCCATGAACCTGCATCAGCTGACCCGGGCTCGGAGACTCAGTGCCGTGGGTTTTTTTTAATCACAGTGTAGATGTACCCTGAGAGTCCTCTTTGCACTGAGGACACCCTCTGTATGGGAAGAACTGGCTTTGTTGGAGGTACCATGCTATGCCCTGGCACCAGCAACTCTGCCAAAGCCTCCACTGATCTACCATACTAGCACGCCCGTGTGGGAACAAGTGGACAAACTAGAGAATGAGAAGAGAGGTGAATTGAATTCTACTAACAAATCTGGGGACTCAGAAACTGACTAGATACCTTCGGGAGAGGAAGATGATACAAGCTACATATTTCTTCAGTCCTAGCAGAGCTGTGGGAAAAGTCTGAGTTGGAGCAATAGCAACAGCTGAAAACTCAACTGCAAAGCTCCAAAAGGGAACTCTTTGCCTGAAAGAGTCAAAAGAACTTACTGGAAAGGTGCCTCAGAGAGACCAAAACCTGTCTTGCACTGGAAGCTGGAAACTTGAGAGGGATTCCCGAGATAGTGGTACCGTAAAGAAGTGTTTCTCAACTAGGCCCAGTTGTTCTTGGGAATAGCCAGGGGAAATTTTAGAGGCACAAACAATAGTTCATTTAAATTATAAATCAGCCTTGCTCATTTCCAGCTCAAGCTCTGGAAGGAGCCTTGGCCGGGAGAGCTGAGCCTTTGGGGTTTTCCTAGATCTTCTGAAGACATTATTTAAGCAGATGATCTCCACCAAGTCTTGTTAATTTTCTGTTAGACTCTGAATCTTGCTGTCCCCAGTGTTATCCCTACTGCTAACTCCCCAGTATCTGCTCTTACCACGGTTCCTGGAGTATAATCAGGGAGGACCAAGAAAAGGTACTGTACCACTCCAAAAGTAATTGCTTGTGGCCCAGGTCACCACCTAGACAACTAGTATGCCCAATGACTCCGCACCTTTAACTTACTGTTATTTAAGCGCCATTCCCCTGTCTAGCCATTCCTTTGCCTGAGGGATAGATCCTGTCATTGAGCATAAATTCATAAATTGGAAAAGATTCAGAAAAAAGCCATAAGAACGATTAAAGGATTAGAAAACGTGCCTAATAGTGGTAGACTCAAGGAGCTCAATCTATTTAGTTTAACAAAGAGAAGGTTAAGGGGTGACGTGATCTCGATCTATAAGTACCTACATGGGGAACAAATATTTGATAACAGGCTCTTCAATCTAGCAGAGAAAAAGTATAACAAAATCCAATGGCTGGAAGTTGAAGCTAGACAATTTAAGACTGGAAATGAAGTGCTAATAATTAACCATTAGAACAATTTACCAAGGGTCATGGTGGATTCTCCATCACTGGCAATTTTTAAATCAAGGTTGGATGTTCTTCTAAAATATCTGCTCTAGGAGCTATTTTGGGGCAGGTCTCTGGCCTGGGTTATAAAGGACGGCAGACTAGATGATCACAGTGGTCTCTTCTGGCCTTGGAATCTCTGGCTGTCTATATTAAATGCTAGGGATGTGATTCCCTGCTCGTGCACATGTACTTGTGCTAGCTCTCATCAAGCTAGTGGAAGTATAAATAGCAGTACAGCAGTGGTAGCTGGGGCAATGGGAGCAGAGGCATGGCTTAGCCATGCTGAGTACAAACCTGTCTAGAACTGGTGGATACATACTTGGCATGGCTAAGCTGTGCCTCCACTGCCACTACCCTTGCTACCAGGCTACACTACTATTTATGCTCACAATAGCTCGATGAGAGCTAGCATGAGTCTGCACATGTGAGTAGGGGAATCAAACCCCTTCTTTGTAATGTAGGCATAGCTAAAGAATCTATGAAAGTACAGCTGGCTTAACAGAATAAACCATTCTATCTATGCAAGTACGGCTGGTTTAAAAGAATAAACCCATCTCCCCACAACCAATTTTGCATTGTTCAAGCAGAGTAACTCCTAGGGGCAGGGAGAAAGAAATGCGTTTTCTCTGACCTCGTACCCTCGCCTCGCACTGGAGCACAAGGCAGAAGGCAGTTCCTGAACTGGTCTCTGTCCTTAATGTGAGTCTCCAAGCCACTGACAAACTCCTGCACAACCTGCAGAGAAAAAGGGAAAAGTCACCCACTGACTGAGTAGGAACCCTGATCACCCACTTTCCTTTAGGATGGGCTATTTGTGAAAAGGATGAGGGGGAAGAGGAGCTCTGTGCTAAGATAGCCAAGGAACACCCAGATGGACAGGAGGCTGCAGGCAGAGATAAACTAGAGGGGAAGCAACACAATGGGCATCTTAGAGATAGAGCATAAAACCTATATTACAAAACTAATTGGGAATTGAGGAGTTCATAAAATCAAAAAGTTGTTAAAACTGAACATCTCAAAATTGCTGTATGTCTGGTGCAGTATGGTGCACCGCATCACTTCCTGCTTGTCCTTTAAGCTGCTGAAAAGCTCTTTTGAAAGCACTAAAGGCCTCGGAATATGAAGAGATGTTGCCTGTTCTTCCTCAGCATCACTTTCATTATATGATTTTTTTTCTATCTGGAAAAATGGATCATATAACTGGTCATTTGTGAGACTGGTGTTGGTAAAACTGAGGTTCTACTGTACTCTAATCTAAACAGCCTGCAAATGAGATGCTGGTTACTCTACAAACTCACTCTAGGGTGACAGGTTCAAATTCCCCTCATCTGCTTGAAAAGGGCTGAGTCCCAGCTGTGACTTCTCCCAGTGCAGCTGGGAGCATGGTGTCCAATACAGCAAACAACAATGTCCAAAAATAGCTGTGATATTGAAACAAGTAGCCTCAGGAGTTTCATATTTGGTCTGGCTGTTTGAGGTGGGGACAAGGGAAGAGAGGAGAGGAAGAGAAAAACCTGGCAATATGAACACATTTAAACGTAGCCATTCTATTGCTGGCAGCTACCAGGCCAATTACTTACAGAACAGTGAACTGACAATTTTCCATTCAAAAGTTAAGCTTGCCCTCCTCCCCTTTGCATGTGTCTTTGTCTCTTGCATCCTTTGGATTTCAGTTCTCTCCCAAGTCACATTTTCTGGCAGTGCATGCCTGAGGAGGGGGCCAAGTTGGGCAGAATAGGGGTCATGGCCATGGAGACAGATGTGCAATGCTTTGTCCCGGAATTGTTCAAGGCCACTTTAGCAGCATGTAAGCCATATGAGGTTTGACAGGTGCAAGTGCAGATTGCCTCCAATCAGCCTATTAGTGGCTGGTGAGTCAGACATGACAGCTCAAAAAAGGAGGAACCAGAGCAGGAAGGGTGATGGGAGCCAAGGGGAGAGGGGAGAGAGTTGAGCACAGTTTGAGGGATTGGTGAGAGGGGGACAGACAGGCATCTGGAAAGAATGGGCCCAAGGACAAGCAGCAATATTGTGCCTATTTATTCTCAAGAAGGTGGCAGAAGAGGGTGGGGCCATTAGGACACTACTTGAATTGGCTATATTTGCATACCTTTTACCTGACACATTCTGCACTGCCAATTTTGGGTGTGCAGCAGCAATTAGCCTATGTTAATAGCCTATTAGCATAGGGAGCGGCCACACAGCCAAGTAGCACACAGATTTTAAACACTGGCTTCTTATGAAATTTGTGGTGTCAGCTACATACATGTGGGTAGAAAGGATGCTTCCTCAAGTTCTGGCAGAGTTTCTTCTGGAAGGTTGCTTGATCAACGGCTACAGAGAAAATCAAGAGTAAATAATTTTAGTCATACATTTTAGTCATGCAAACTTCACAGTATTTCAGCAACAAATACAAGTTGCTTTGCAGATTACAAGCAGTTACCCGCTGGAGTTTACAAGTTCACTTCATCTAGAGTGCCCAGTTAACAAAAGCCTGACAGATACTGTTACTCACATTCCCTCCATCATGGCAAAATTGAAGCAGATCTGATGAAATTTAAAGAATAACCAATGTGCCGCCTCCCCAGTCTTGCACAGTCAGCTGTATAGCTCACTCCTCGTATGGAGACCCTGACAGCCCATTCAAGAACACAAACTGGAGCAAGCAGCAGGGAAGGGATCCCATGGTTTTCCTTGTGTCCTAATGAATACAGCACGATTAAGCTCTTTCCTCTCCAGCTCAAATCCCTAACTCCTATACTACTAAAGAAAGACCATTTAGCCCAGGGGTAGGCAACCTGCGGCACGTGTGCCGAAGGCGGCACACAAGCTGATTTTCAGTGGCACTCACACTGCCCGGGTCCTGGCCACCAGTCTGGGGGGCTCTGCATTTTAATGTAATTTTAAATGAAGCTTCTTAAACATTTTAAAAACCTTATTTACTTTACATACAACAATAGTTTAATTATATATTATAGACTTATAGATAGAAAGAGACCTTCTAAAAACGTTAAAATGTATTACTGGCATGCGAAACCTTAAATTAGAGTGAGTAAATGAAGACTCGGCACACCACTTCCGAAAGGTTGCCGACCCCTGATTTAGCCCAACAAGATACGACAGCAGCCCTCCAGCAATATCAGACTGCTCTGTCCCCACAAGCACACCCTTCATTTCTACTGTTCCAGCCACTCTAAAGTGAAGCAGCAAGTCTCTGCCAGAACCACTTTAGTTCATCCAGTAGCCAGTAAAAGGGAGCCACTGTGGGAATATTAAAACATGCATCATGAGGATGTTAAGCCTGCAATGCTCCAGACACAAAGTACTGAATGAGAAACTTGACTTGGGATCTCCATGTGGCAATGAAGCTTGGTACTGCTAAGTCCAAAAAACAGCAAAGTGTCTGATTCAAAATAATGCAACCACTTCCTCAGAACTGCTGACAGCTGTGCTTGAGCTGGGAGAGGAAGGGGAATGGTAGTTTCCATTTGAAGCTCTCTCACTCTAGTGCTCCTGCCTTTGCAGCTAAACCCTGTAATATTTAAAAATAAAATCCCTACTTCACCCATTTTCTGTAATGGGTTAATAAGGAAATAGGAGAAAACATTAGAGCAACTCCCAGAGCCTTCTCTCATTCCATCCCCATTTATACACTTACAATCTTCCAGCATTCTCCCAGCATGGCCCATGTATGTATACCTCAGAAGAGTGGAAGCATGTGTGTAATGTGTTGATCAGTGTGCAGCAAATAAGGCAAGTAAGGATTTACTCACTGAACAATGGAGATCAAAATAAACGTTTAACAGCTGCCTCATTCACTGCGCATTGTCCACCTTGCATATTGAATACAACAGGAATCATGTAATTCAATAGCACGCACGAGGTTGACTTTAACTTTGGCGCTTCCTGAGTTGAGTGCTTTATTCTGCCACCCTAAACTCCTTTTAATCTTGCTTTTTGGATAGATATATACATCCACAGCCACAAACACAGCACAGAGTGCTAAATCCATACCTATGTCATTCTGTCTCTCCCCAGCATTCAGAGTAATTCCTGCTGTTTTGATGAGCTGTTCAAAGATGCTATTATTCTCCACCACTCCATCTTCAGCAGAGGTCTTCTCCTTGCAAGAGATCCGAGACTTCTTTGTTTCTGAGAAAGCGAGGCTTATTATTGTAGGTTAAACAGATGCAATAAGGAGTGGGGTTCCTTAAGAGAATTCACTAACTCAAAATTAGCCATACCTCAAGATATTCTGTGAAGAGAGGCATTACCTTTGAGGGTCAGACAAGTGGTCTATCCACTCTGCTGCTGTCTCTGACAGTGATCAATAGCAGACATTTAGGAGGAAGATATAAAACACCTAGGTGTGCATTACCATAGCATAAGGGGAAATTTCTTACTAGCCCCAGCTGGTGGCCTGTTCATGACCTAAAGCATCTGGTTTAATACCAAGATTTTCTTTAAAGCCACTATCACCATTAACAAATTATTGGCTGAGCTTGGAAGGCCTTGCACTCAACTTGATGGCATTTCTCTGTCTGTCTGTGAGGCAAACAGCTGTGCATCTCTCTCTATCAGTGTTATAGAGAGTGGACAATTTATGCGTTTACCCTGTATAAGCTTTATATAGAGTAAAATGGATTTATTTGGGGTTCGAATCCAATTGAGAGCTGGGTGTCTGGGTACTGGAGAGAGGTGACCTGCTAAGCTGTTTTCAATTAAGTCTGCAGCTTTGGGGGTGTGGTTCAGACCCTGGGTATGTGTTGCAGCTGGCTTGCGTGTCTGGCTCAACAAAACAGGGTTCTGAAGTCCCAAGCTGGCAGGGAAGACGGGCTCAGAGGTAGTTTCAGCACATTAGGTGACAGTCCCAAGGGAGTCACTGTGACCCCTCTGAAACCTGTCTATAAGGCAATCACTTTTGAATACACATCCAATCAATTCTAACTCATCAATGCTTATTAAACTGGGGGGAATGGGGAACAAATGAAGCACCTGCTAGCTCTTTAGCACAGACATAAACAATTGCAGAGGTGCTTGAGGCTATCAAACAACAAGCTGATGGCACTCATTAATGCCTTCCAGCAAAACAATACCCCATCTCAGCTCTGCCCATCCTCCCAATAGAGTGTAACATGTTGGCACCCTGCATGACTTGTGTAAGCTGGAAAGCTTGTCTCTCTCACCTACAGAAGTTTGTCCAATAAAAGATATTACCTCACCCACCTTGGCTCCCAGACAGAAAGAAGAGTAATTGGGGGAAGGGGGAATGGAAAGGGACATGAACACATCCATTGGCATGGGGTGAGAATGGGGGATGCTGGGAGAGGGAGGGGAGAAGAGGGACACCCAAAGCCCCTAACATGAGGGAAAAGGGGGAAATGGGGAAAATGGGGTAATAAGCATTCACCCAGAGGCCCTGCCCATGGAGGGAAGGAGGAATGGGGTGGGCCACAGAACTCCTGCCACAGAGAATGGACATGGGCAACACTTGAATGGGAGGAGGGGGAAAGGGAGAGTACACAGAACTCCTGGTGTGAGAGAGAATGGGGGATCCTGATATGGTGGGGAAGACAGACTAGGGAGTAATGGGTGAAGGTGGGAATAGGAGTGCACACAGAGACTGTGGCATGGGGGAGGGAGAATGAGAGACTCTGGAATAGGGGAAGTGGGGGCCACACAGGCATGAGAGAGAAGGTGGAAACGGGGCGAGGGGAATGGGGCACACTGAACTCCTGGTGGGGGAGGGAGATTGGGGGACCCTTGTATGGGGGAAGGGGGACTAGGAGTATATACAGAGCCCCTGCCTTGGTGGGGAGAATGGGGGAGGGAGGAATGGGGGCACAGAGAACCCCGGTGGGGAGGCAGACTGGGGAAACCTGGTTTGGGGGAAGGAGAGGCACACATAGCCCCTAAAATGGGGGGAAAGAGGAGGCATGGGGAGGGGAGTGAAAATGGGGGGGAACCGAGCCACTGGCATGTGGGGACAATGGGGAACTCTGATATGGAAGGAGAGGGAACCAAGCAGCACACAGAACCCCTAGCAGGAGGAAGATAGAGGGGAGTTGAAGAGAGTTCCAGTGTAATAGAAGGGGATGGGAGGGTGTCACACAGGGAACTTGCAGAGGGTGTGGCAGGGGGGAAAATAGAAAGCAAGGCGCCCCTAAGCTGTGCAACAAGCTTGGCTGATACAAGCTATGAATCATGCAATCCTTTAGTTATTATGCTAGGTCTTTTATTTACAGGCATCTACAGGAGGCACATCCCTGCTCTGAAGAGCTTACTCTCTATCTCAGTTCTTCTACCATGTCTATCACTGGGATATCTAAAAAGCAACAGAGAGTCCTGTGGCACCTTTAAGACTAACAGATGTATTGGAGCATAAGCATGCATCCGACGAAGTGGGCATTCACCCACGAAAGCTTATGCTCCAATACATCTGTTAGTCTTAAAGGTGCCACAGGACTCTCTAAAAAAGAACAGGAGTACTTGTGGCACCTTAGAGACTAACAAATTTATTAGAGCATAAGCTTTCGTGGGCTACAACCCACTTCTTCGGATGCATATAGAGTGAAACATATATTGAGGAGATATATATACACACATACAGAGAGCATGAACAGGTGGGAGTTGTCTTACCAACTCTGGGAGGCCAATTAAGTAAGAGAAAAAAAACTTTTGAAGTGATAATCAAGATAGCCAAGTACAGACAGTTTGATAAGAAGCAAGTGTGAGAATACTTACAAGGGGAGCAAAAGAATGAATGGACACAAATCTGACATCAGGAATCATAATACTCAAAAACCAGTGGGAGAACACTTTAACCTGTCTGGCCATTCTATGACAGACCTGCGGGTGGCTATCTTAAAACAGAAAAACTTCAAAAACAGACTCCAACGAGAGACTGCTGAGCTGGAATTGATATGCAAACTAGACACAATCAACTCAGGGCTAAATAGGGATTGGGAATGGCTGAGCCATTACAAACATTGAATCTATCTCCCCTTGTAAGTATTCTCACACTTGCTTCTTATCAAACTGTCTGTACTTGGCTATCTTGATTATCACTTCAAAAGTTTTTTTTCTCTTACTTAATTGGCCTCCCAGAGTTGGTAAGACAACTCCCACCTGTTCATGCTCTCTGTATGTGTGTATATATATCTCCTCAATATATGTTTCACTCTATATGCATCCGAAGAAGTGGGTTGTAGCCCACGAAAGCTTATGCTCTAATAAATTTGTTAGTCTCTAAGGTGCCACAAGTACTCCTGTTCTGTTTGCGGATACAGACTAACACGGCTGCTACTCTGAAACAGGACTCTCTGTTGCTTTTTACAGATCCAGACTAACACGGCTACCCCTCTGATACTGGGATATCTGAGCACCTTGCACATTTACTAGAGTGGAAATGAAGTTGCTTTCTCCTTCCCCTATTCAGTAGAGAGGTGGCTGTTTTTTAAAATCTGTGATTTTAGTAGAATGGGCTTATTTTGGGGGGAGGAGGGGCTTATTACTTCCCTCTAATGGCATTGAGGCTTGCTCCCCTCAGTCCAGAGAGAGAGATAATTGCAGAGATGGAGGAAAGGAGGCAATCAGATTTTTCAGACCTGGTAACACCCTTAGTTTTGTTATTTTACATTATACTGTGGCTCATCAAACGTTACCATTTTATATTCTGCGGGACCATTCTGCACAACCCGTAACTTTACTGGAAAACTGGTATGCACCCTGCCTGTGAGCTGTTGCCCTCTACCAAAGGAATTTCAATTCATATAAGAGGAGTTTGCTACACATACGTGGTAATTCTGCAATCAGACTGTCCCCATGAGCATCAGATTTGGGCAACTTTCGTTTTGAAACCATGGCAACAAAATCTTTGTTGTATCCTAGAATAATATTAAAAAAACAATTAGCAATTAGGCAGAGATCAGGTTTTACTTTAAAATTTGTAAACAAATCTAAAGTGAATAGAGGAGAGGATATAGTGAAGGAAAAGTGCTCCAGGAATGCAGACTGCCCATTCAAAGGAAACGAGAGAGATCTGGTTAACGAGCATTATTCTTTGCACAAACCCCTCTTCGATGCAGACTGAGGTCAAGGAGTTCCAGTTACATTTAAATAGCATGGTGTGTCACTTTTTCTAAAATGCAGTTTATCAGAACACCAGGCTCTGAGTTTCTGCGTTTCTTTCAGCTGCCAGTTGAATTAAATGGTGAGTTAACTGAAGTATCCAAAAAAAACCTCCGACATTACAAGTGTACACAGTTAAACAGTTAAATGTCAGGAAACGCAAAGCCAAGGCTGAACATGCAACCATCACTCTGTTCCCTTGTGTGCACCCCCATCATGATACAATCTTAAATTACATCATCACATTAAATTTCTCAAATAATATAGCTGCCATCACTTACTAAGATTATGGGCACATTGTAAGTACCCAAGAGAGAGGGATTTACTTTGTTTCTATATCTTTCAGACACATGTCTAGCATTTCTCTCTATTATATGTAATTTTTTTTATTTTGTGTAAAGGTAAGTATATAAAAAAGGGACATAGCTAAAAAAAAAATACTTTTTGAATTAGGGATGTAAAATGGTAACCGATTAACCGATAAGCATCAGTCTTACCAGTAATGTATTCAGTAAATAGTAAAAAGAACAGGAGTACTTGTGGCACCGTAGAGACTAACAAATTCATTTGAGCATAAGCTTTGGTGGGCTACAGCCCACTTCTTCGGATGCAAGAAGTGGGCTGTAGCCCACGAAAGCTTATGCTCAAATAAATTTGTTAGTCTCTAAGGTGCCACAAGGACTCCTGTTCTTTTTGCGGATACAGACTAACACGGCTGCTACTCTGAAACCAGTAAATAGTAAGGGGGCTGAGGCTGGGGCCGGCAGCCAGGACCCCGGGCCAACAGCGGAGCCTGGCGTAGAATGTGGGGGTGATGCAGCAACCCTAGTTCCAGCACCTATGTTGTGAACTCCTTAACAGTTAAGCATTTAACCAATACAATGTTATTAGTTTCAACGGTTACTTTTTCTAAATGCTATTTACATCCCTATTTTGAATGCATTTTACCTATCATTGTCCCAAATACACTAATTTTAGGTATTGAAGTAGCTATCAGAAGAGAACATGTGGGTGTTTTTC
Organism: Terrapene triunguis; assembly: GCF_002925995.2. Lineage (NCBI taxonomy): Eukaryota > Metazoa > Chordata > Testudines > Emydidae > Terrapene > Terrapene triunguis. The sequence continues at coordinate 585,796 of NW_020664661.1, read as the reverse complement.
TAAACAATATGCTGTAGGAATTATTCTGGGGAAGTTCTATGGCCTATGTTATGCAGGTCAGACTAGATCAGTGGTTCTCAAACATGGGTACATGTACCCCAGGGGTACACAGAAGTCTTCCAGGGGGTACATCAACTCATCTCGATATTTGCCTAGTTTTACAACAGGCTACGTAAAAAGCACTAGCAAAGTCAGTACAAACTAAAATTTTATACAGACAATTACTTTTTTATACTATTCTATATACCAGGGGTCGGCAACCTTTCAGAAGTGGTGTGCCGAGTCTTCATTTATTCACTCTAATTTAAGGTTTCGCGTGCCAGTAATACATTTTGACGTTTTTAGAAGGTCTCTTTCTATAAGTCTATAATATATAACTAAACTATTGTTGTATGTAAAGTAAATAAGGTTTTTAAAATGTTTAAGAAGCTTCATTTAAAATTAAATTAAAATACAGAGCCCCCTGGACCGGTGGCCAGAAGCCGGGCAGTGTGAATGCCATTGAAAATCAGCTCACGTGCCATAGGTTGCCTACCCCTGCTATATACTATACACTGAAATGTAAGTACAATATTTATATTCCACTTGATTTATTTTATAATCATATGGTAATAATGAGAACGTACGTAACGTTTCAGTAATAGTGTTCTGTGACACTTTTGTATTTTTATGTCTGATTTTGTAAGCAAGTAGTTTTTAAGTGAGGTGAAACTTGTGGGTACACAAGAGAAATCAGACTCCTGAAAGGGGTACAGTAGTCTGGAAAGGTTGAGAATCACTGGACTAGTTGCTCACAATGCTCCCTTCTGTCCTTGAAATCTATGGATCTATGGAGTATTTTTCTCTATTATTTCACTTTGGTTACTTTGCACATTTGAGAGCACACTGGTTTTAGTCTCTCATTTTCCCCACCCCTCTGCACTACAATCAGTTACTCAGTCACTTCCCCTTGCTGTTTCTGTTAGTTTTTCACACAGCAATAGGAGAGAGAGAAAAAGAGTTTGTTCTTAAATAGCAAAATGTTATTGAAAAATCATTTTTTAAAATGGCAAGTAAAATCAGGGGTGGGTGTAGGACCCAAAAGGACTTTTAACTAGGGCTGTCGATTAATCGCAGTTAACTCACACGATTAACTCAAAAAAAATAACTGTGATTAAAAAAAATTAATTGCAATTAATTGCACTGTTAAACAACAGAATACCAATTGAAATTTATTAAATATTTTTGGATGTTTTTCTACATTTTCAAATATATTGATTTATATTACAACACAGAATACAAAGTGTACAGTGCTCACTTTATATTATTTTTTATTACAAATATTTGCACTGTAAAAATGATAAACAAAGGAAATAGTATTTTTCAATTCACCTCATACAAGTGCTGTAGTGCAATCTCTTTATCATGAAAGTGTAACTTACAAATGTAGATTTTTTTTTTGTTACATAACTGCACTCAAAAACAAAACAATGTAAAACTTTATAGCCTACAAGTCCAATCAGTCCTACTTCTTGTTCAGCCAATTGCTACGACAAACAAGTTTGTTTACATTTACTGAAGATACTGCTGACTGCTTCTTATTTACAATGTCACCTGAAAGTGAGAACAGGTATTTGAATGGAACTTTTGTAGCCGGCGTTGCAATGTATTTATGTGCCAGATATGCTAAACATTCATATGCCCCTTCGTGCTTTGGCCACCATTCCAAAGGACATGCTTCCATGTTGATGATGCTCGTTAAAAAAATAATGCGTTCATTAAATTTATGACTGAACTCATTGGGAGAGAATTGTATGTCTCCTGTTCTGTTTTACCCACATTCTGCCATATATTTCATGTTATGGCAGTCTCGGATGATGACCCAGCACATGTTCGTTTTAAGAACACTTTCACAGCATATTTGACAAAACGTAAAGAAGGTACCAATGTGAGATTTCTAAGGATAGATACAGCACTCGACCCAAGGTTTAAGAATCTGAAGTGCCTTCCAAAATCTGAAAGGGACAAGGTTTGGAGAATGCTTTCAGATGTCTTAAAAGAGCAACACTCCAATGCAGAAACTACAGAACCTGAACCACCAAAAAAGAAAATCAACCTTCTGCTGGAGACATCTGACTCAGATGATGAAAATGAACATGCGTCGGTCCGCTCTGCTTTGGATCGTTATCAAGCAGAACCCGTCATTAGCATGGATGCATATATTCTGGAATGGTGTTTGAAGCATGAAGGAACATATGAATCTTTAACGCATCTGGCAGGTAAATATCTTGCGATGCCGGCTACAACAGTGCCATGCGAACACCTGTTCTCACTTTCAAGGGACATTGTAAATAAGACATGGGCAGCATTATATCCTGCAAATTGTAATCAAACTGGTTTGTCTGACCGATTGGCTGAAGTATGACTGAGTGGACTTGAAGGGTCTAAAGTTTTACATTGTTTTATTTTTGAATGCAGCTATTTTTTGTACTTAATTCTACATTTGTAAGTTCAACTTTCATTATGAAGAGATTGCACTACAGTACTTGTATTAGGTGAATTGAAATATACTATTTCTTTTGTTTTTTACAGTTGAAATATTTGTAATAAAAAAATGTAAAGTGAGCACTGTACACTTGTATTCTGTGTTGCACTTGAAATCAATATGTAATATGAAAATGTAGAAAACATCCGAAAATATTTAAATAAATAGTATTCTATTATTGTTTAATCATGCAATTAATCAAAAGATTAATTTTTTTAATCGCTTGACAGCCCTACTTTTAACTCATTATTGTGAATAAAAGTGCATTCTCGTTGGCTGTTATAACCTTAATACATATTCTTCACAACTCAGAGATAGATGTAGAAGGTACACACTATACATTTTTAAAGTGATTTATTTTGAAAACTTTTCAGATTAGTTTTACAGCTTTATCAGAAAATGAATGATTGTTTGGTTATTTCATTTACCAAAGATAATTGAAGCAGATACTTATGAAGTCATTGGGAGGTGAACTATCTCCAATTCAATCATTAATATTTGGAGGATTTTCTTGCCATGATGTATTAGGAGGAGAACATCACCAGACAGACATTGAAATTATTTTATTTAACTAAAACAACAACATTATGTATTCTGGATTTTTTTTTCCTCAACAGCAAACATATATTTTAACGAAACAAGCATATGAATTTTTGAATTTAAACATTCAAGTTTTTTAAAATCAGGTTTGTTTTTCTTAAAATTGTTTTTAACTAAAATAGATAAATGAAATATTAAAAACACAAAAAAATTAAATCAACTATGTCAGCCAGTTCAACATGAGAAACTTAAAATATTGGCTTCTGCAGCTAACTCAGTCGTCTTCACCTTCATTTTCCTGTTTGTTCATAATCTGGAAAAGAAAAACAAGCTTTCCTGCTTTTTCAGGTCCCAAATGATTTCTCAATTTGAAATGAATTAGTCCAAAGGAAGAAAATATTCTTTCTATACCGGCAGAAGAAGCTACTGCTGTTAAAAGTGAGATTATTTTTATCCACCCTGTGACCCAGCCACTCCCAGTCTTTATTCAGGCCTAACCCACAGAAACCTTCCTACCAACGCTACAAGAAGAAGGATTCTTAGGTGGCGCCTAAGCGACAAAGCAGGTCCCGTCCCAGTAGAGGCGTTGGACAATCATTAGGGTTCCACCTGGGATCTGCTAGGGGGACCATATCCGCGGGCACCGGGACGTGATTTGGATCCAGGTCATGTCAAAACAACAGATTGGACTTCTACAGAGAGTGCTTCCGCCGACATGCACGGGCTGAAATTGTGGAAAAGCAGCATCACTTGCCCCATTACCTCAGCCATGCAGAACACAACGCCATCCACACCCTCAGAAACAACTCTGACATTATAATCAAAAAGGCTGACAAAGGAGGTGCTGTAGAAGTCATGAATAGGTCGGAGTATGAACGAGAGGCTGCTAGGCAACTCTCTGACACCACGTTCTACAGGCCATTACCTTCTGATTCCACTGAGGGGTACCAAAAGAAAATGCACCATCTGCTCAAGAAACTCCCTGAAGAAGCACAGGAACAAATCTACACAGACACACCCCTAGAGCCCTGACCAGGGGTATTCTATCTGCTACCCAAAATCCATAAACCTGGGAATCCTGGATGCCCCATCATCTCTGGCATTGGCACCCTGACAGCAGGATTGTCTGGCTATGTGGACTCTCTCCTCAGGCCCTATGCTACCAGCACTCCCAGCTATCTTCGAGACACCACTGACTTCCTGAGGAAACTACAATGCATTGGTGATCTTCCTGAAAACACCATACTGGCCACCATGGATGTAAAAGCTCTTTACACCAATATTCCACATGAGGATGGACTACAAGCTGTCAAGAACAGTATCCCTGATGAGGCCACGGCACACCTGGTGGCTGAGCTTTGTGACTTTGTCCTCACCCACAACTATTTCAGATTTAGGGACGATTTATACCTTCAAGTCAGCGGCACTGCTATATGTACCCGCATGGCCCTACAGTATGCCAACATTTTTATGGCTGACTTAGAACAACGCTTCCTCAGCTCTTGTCCCATAGCGCCCCTACTCTACTTGCGCCACAGACCAGTCAGAGACAGTGGCACTAAAATTCAGAAGTGCTACTACCTGACACTATGGAATAGAAACCTCAGTTCAGACAGCTACTTTGCCAGCAGAGGGAGAATTAACAACCACCAAAGGGAAGTCAGAGTTGTCACTGAGGGATCAGCAGGAGCCGCCAATGCCACACACCATTCGCTGTAGGCAAACAACAGGAGGAGCAAGTCTGAGGAGCTCCTGTTGCCTGCCTACTGCTGCTCTGGAGTACCACTGTGCTCCCGGCATACAGAGAGAAGGAGCATCTGCACAGGATCAACACAGCACCCAAGGAGCAGTGAGTCCACCCAAGCACACCTGGATCCAGAGACCTTACCCTCTACTCCCCCCCACCCTGCCACAGCAGAGGATGTGAGACCTCCAGCACTTAATCCAGAGACCCTCAGTGCACCCAGCAAGAGACCAGAGCCCTCCACTGCACTGAGAGCTTGAACCTAAGACCTTCAGTGCTTGGAACGTCAGACTTCTACTGGAGCCATTCACCCCTAGGTAGGGGGCAGTCAGTGCTTTTACCATCCCCATCCACTGCAGATTGCCGCCAGGAAAGGCTCCTTTAATATAGTATCTAATCTCCAACAGGTGAAATTCACTTCTATTCTATTCTTTCTATGTGCTGAGGCTGTGCCCATCACCATATTACCTGAGGATGTTAGCAGATGGAGCTTAGGCTGTGGGGGTAGTTGGTAGAGTACCACCTCCTATTTTCCCCCAGTTTGACCCCGGCTAAAAGGTAAGCATTTTCAACAATACAAGAGGAGGTAGGCTGGAAACACTTAAGCAACCTAGGGCTGTCACTAGATTCATAGAGCTTAAAGCCAGAAGAGACCATTAGATCATTTAGTCTGACCTGTATAACACAGGGTGTGACACTGAACCAGCAGAGGTTAGGCACTAGCAGGCTAATTAACCCAGATTCAACCTTTAGAGAGATAATAGATAATGACTGTATTTTTGTGTGTGTTTCCATACATATTGTTAGAGGTTGACTATGTAACCAAACGGTTCCTGTCTGTCACTGTATTATGTTAATTCAGAGATCAAAAGGAGATGTTAACATTTAGATGAACTGTAAATGTAGTAATATACTTGTCTTTATTTCTCTTTAAAGTATGTAGTAAAACTACCTGTAAATGCGGATACAGACTAACAGGGCTGCTACTCTGATACCTGTAAATGGTGGAAGATGGGCAGTTGCCGTATGCTAATCCATGTAGCTAATTACCAGTGGTGCTTAGGAAATAGAAGATCTTACTTCAAAGCCACGATGATCATCTATTGTTCACCCAAGGAATACCTGCTGTCAAGAGGATGTCAATAGCCTGCCAGAGATCTAGAAAAGAACTCTAGGGCCCTGATCCTGTTATCTCAGATCTGCTTAAGCTTCGACAGGAGAAGTTTGAGTCGTAAGACTGAGGTCTCCAGCTCCAGTCTGAATCACCCTGATATATGGAACTAATTCGGAAAGAACCCTTTGCAACTCTAAAGCTCACCATCTCTACTATGAAACTGACCTAAGAATTTTATTCAAGTCTGTATGTATAATGATCTTTTAATCAATACTTTCTCTTTTTTCTTTTTTAATAAAATTTAGTTTAGTTAATAAGAATTGGCTGTAAGCATGTATTTGGGTAAAATCTGAAATATTCATTGACTTGGTGAGTAATATGTCCAATCCTTTGGGATTGGTAGAACTTTTTATATGATGAACAAGATTTTCAGTAATCCTCATCATATTTGACTTGGCTGTCTGGGTGGGAGCCCAAGGCTGGATTGTTTTAAGGGAACTGTATTTTTGGCTTCTGGGTAACCAGTAAGGTATGTAGAAGCTGTTTTGTTGCTGGTTTGGTGAATCTAAGGCTATGTCTATGCTACCGCATAGACAAATAAGTCGACCTAAGTTACGCTACTCCAGCTACATGAATAACGTAGCTGTGTACGGGGAGATTTTGGCAAACCAGTAAAGTGCCTGAAACCACTGTGTCTTATTGCTAAAAGCAGCCTAGTCAGCAGGCTTTAGCTTAACCAAGGCAGGAGGTTTTGGGTGCCACAGAAAGGGCAGCTTGACCCCGCGTCCTTCCTGATAAGAATTGTGTTGAAGTTGCTGATACATGCATTTTAGAAGAGCAGGATGTGCCCCAGAAATGTCTATTGGGGCCTCAAGGCTGCAAACTCTGGAAAAACCCACACCTGGTTAATCAATAATCAGAGGAACCTCTTGCTTGACCATTGAAACTGCTTACTTAACAAGTTTTCTTTAAGGGACATGTCATTCTATTACTAATGTATAAATAAGGGGAAAAGTTTGAGGTAGTTGGACTCGTTTGGACTCTCCCTCTGGATACATCTTGCGGTCCCCACCAGCAGACGGAAGATTTGGCCACCAGAAGCCGGCCACTGTGTCACTCAAGAGCCACACTCAGCTTTGGTAATTATCAAAGGTTGGGGGTGTTTTACTAACCTGTTGCGGACGTGTGTAAGTGCTTGAGACTAAGTAAAGTTTAGCTTTAAGTGAAAGCACTCTTGTGTTGTCCTGTTTGTGCCAGCCATCTATCAGTCAGACAGCCGTGTCTCCCCTGATTTATTTTGTGACGCCACCTCGCACAGAGTAAAAGTTACCAAGAGCTTTGGGTTGAAAGAACCCCAGGTAACAGCTGGAGTCGATGTAGCTTAGGTCGACTTACTGTGGTGTCTACACCACGCTGAGTCGATGGGAGTGCGATCTGCGGTCGATTTGGCAGGTCTTCACTAGACCCACTAAATCAATCCCCAGAGCATCGATCCGGCTGTAGTGTAGACATATCCTAAGTATTAGGATAACCACCAGTTTTGGGGATCGTCTGCCCCATTCTTTGGGGTTTGCCCTGATTGAGCAATCTCAGTGTGGCCCGCCCCAGGATCCCAGTCACACAGGCCATTACATTTCACCCAGTTTCCATTGTACTGATCCCAATAACTTGTGTTTGGCTAAATCATATCTTCCAGAAAGACATCCAATCTCAATGTGATGACATCAAGAGAACCATGTCCTTTGGTAGTTTGTTCAAATGGTTAATCACCCTCACTGTTAAAAATTTTGGCCTAATTTCTAATTTGAATTTGTCTGGCTTCAGCTTCCAGGCATTGGTTCTTGTTATGTCTTTCTCCATTAGATGAAAGAACTCTTTAATACCCAGTATTTTCTTCCTGTGAAGCTACTTATACACTGTAATCAAGTCACCTCTCAATCTTCTTTTTGATAAGATAAACAGATCTCTTTAAATCTCTCATTGAAAGCAATTTCTCCAGCCCTTAAATAACTTTTGTGTACGTTTCCTGCACTCTCCCCAATTTTTCAAGATTCTTTTTAAAATGTGGAGACCAGAACTGGACTCAGTATTCCAGTATTAGTCTAACCAATGTGGTATACACAGGTGAAATCACCTCCCTGCTCCTACCCCCATTTATACATCCAAGGATTTCCACAGCATCACACAAAGAGCTCACAGTCAATTGCTTGTCCACTATGATCTGTACATTAGACCTATAATAAATGACCCTTCATAGGCATACTTGTGTCCAAAGAGGACAGGGAAATCCTACTCATGACAAATTAAGATGCATTGTTTTTAGACTTGAACTGTATAGGTTCTGATTCTAGCACTAGCTCCACACAGATGGAGCTGTGCGCCTATTTGGAGCCCCAAATTAATTGTCCTACACAGAGCTAATAGCAGTACTGAGGGCCTAAGTCACTAACAATATACACTGTAATGAACTGAAAAAATGCAACAGGGACAGAATCTATTTCAGGAGCTGCCTGTGGGTAGCACGTTGCAAACTTATTACAAATGATGACATGATGGAAGATGGTATCACAATAACACACACGCCTCCAAGACAGAGTTAAGATGACACACAGTATGCACAGTGGGATCACCAGACCCAGAGAACTTCCTCTGCAGCCTTCCCCTCCCATCAAGGCAGGAGGCTCTTGAACAGCTGTGCATAACCTCAAAACACACTACAGGCAGCCTGGACACTACACAAGCAGGACTGCCAAAATTTAATCTCCAACAGGGGTTGGAATAGATGACCTCCTGAGGTCCCTTCCAACCCTGATATTCTATGAACAGGTTCTTACTATAAGGGTGGAGGCCACCACGGTACCCAGGGTTACCATGGAGATGCGGGGGGGTCACGCCCACACACACACCCCATTACCATGGAGACAGGAGTCACCATCCACACACACACCCCACTACCATGAAAACGGAGGGCACCATCCCCACACACACCCCGCTATCACGGAGACATAGGAGGGCACCATCCCCTCATACACTCCACTGCCATAGAGACGTGTGGGGGCATCATACCCCCACACACCCCATTACCATGGAGACGGGGGCACTAGACACTAACACACCCCAATACCACAGAGACGGGGGGCACCATACCCCCACACACACCATTTCCAGCACGAGACGTAGGAGGGCATCGTACGCGCGCACACCCCGCTGCAACGGAGATGTGGGGGGCACCATCCCCACACACACGATTACCACCGAGACGTGGGGGCACCATTCCTGCACACAGCTCATTACCACAGACTCGCGGGGGGCGGGGGGGAGACACCATCCCCGCACACACCATGCTACCACAGAGATGCGGGGGACACCATCCCCCCACACACCCCGCTAACACAGAGATGGGGGAACCATCCCCACACACACCCTGCTAACACAGAAATGTGGGGGGCACCTTCCTCCACACACACCTTGTTACCATGAAGATGTGGGGGGCACCATCCCCACATACACCCCACTACCACAGAGACATGGGAGGCACCATCCCCCCACATCCTGCTGCAACAAAGACATGGGGAGGCACCATCCCAG
>NW_020664661.1:575842-576276 GCF_002925995.2 Terrapene triunguis | reverse complement strand
CCCCGTTACCACAGAGACATGGGGGCACCATACCCCCACACACCCCGTTGCCACGGAGAAGGGGGGCACCATACCCCCAAACACCCTGCTACCATGGAAACCGGGCCGGGGAGGGGAGGAGGAGAAGGAAGGGGAGCGGGAGGCCCCGCTGCCAGTAGGAGACATCCCCACAGAACCGCGGTTACCGTTCGCGCCGACAGTTTCAGACGTTACTCAAGTTTCCCGCCAGGCAGTGAGTACTGTCTCGCCATGATGACCTCACAATTACGTATTTCCGGGGCCCTTCGGAAGGACTGCGTTCAATCAATCCCGGAAACGGATTCAAGGCGAAGGGTGAGGAGGGACTAAGGCCTGCGTAGGGGGCAGCAGGCGGCTGTCGGGCTAGGGAGGGGGCTGAGGTCTCTGTGCTGGGCATGGGGCAGCAGGCGGCTGTC
>NW_020664661.1:545804-575832 GCF_002925995.2 Terrapene triunguis | reverse complement strand
GGGGGCAGCAGGCGGCTGTCGGGCTGGGGAGGGGGCTGAGATCTGTGACGACTTCCCCTCTGGTGTTATCTGGACTGGTGATTTGCTAGGTCACCCCAATCCTTGGCTCTGGGAGCCAGCCTTACCCTGTTCTGCTGTGAGAACCCCCACTCCTGGGCTGTTCATGCACAGCCTCCTTACAACCGAATGACACTAGCCAATATCGCTGGTCCCAGACACAACCCTAGGAACCTCCGTCTTGTAGTATCCAGTTATGCCCGCTGGACGCTGCAAGCTTATATGAATTCGTCAATTTATGTACCAGGCTTGTTATCCCAAGGGGGAGTCTCTAACATGCTTCAAACCAAATGCACTGCTTCAGGTAGAATAAACAAACAAATTTATTAACTATGAAAAACAGATTTGAAGTGATTATAAATCAAAGCACAACAAGTCGGATTTGGTCAAATGAAATAAAAGCAAAACGCATTCTAAGATGAGCTTAACACTTTCAATCCCCTTACAAACTTAGATGCGTCTCACCACAGGCTGGCTGGTTGCCCTTCAGCCAGGCTCTCCCCTTTGATCAGCGCTTCAGTCGCTTGGTGGTGATGTCTGTAGATGGAGGTGGAAGAGAGAGGAAGGGCATGGCAAACGTCTCTCCCTTTTTATCATGTCCTTTCTTCCCTTCTGGCTTTGCCCCACACCCCCCTTCAGAGTCAAGTGAGCATTACCTCATCGCATTCCCAAACTGACCAAAGGAAGGGAGGGTGACTCCCTAGAGAGTCCAACAGATCCTTTGTTGGTGCCTAGGCCAGTGTCTTTTGTTCCTGTGAGGCTGGGCTGGGTTTGTCCCATACATGCCCTGATGAGATGTGAGCTGCCCCTCTGCTATCTGGAGAGTTTTTGCCTGGGCTTGCTTTAAGCCATGAGGACACATTTTCAGCCTCATAACTATATACATAAAATTACAACCTATAACATTACTATAACGGTTACTATAACAACAATGCTCAGTACATCATGAGCCTTCCGAAGACACCTGACATGACAAACTTAGCATTAGATACCACACAATCATATTATAAGGATGAACATGGGGGCACTGGGTGTTCCCCCGAGGTACAGAACATCACAGGGTCTCTGTGCTGGACTGGGGGCACTAGGTGACTGTCAGGCCAGGGAGGGGGCTGGGGTCTCTGGACCGGCCACAGGGCAGTAGGTGGCTGTCGGGCTGGGGTGTGCCAGACTGGGGGCAGCCATCAGGCCAGGGTTGGGCCTGGGGTCTCTGTGCCTGGCGAGGGCAGTAGGTGGTTTTCACGCTGGGGAGGGGGCTGGGGTCTCCGTGCCAGGCACAGGGTAGAATGGCAGCTGTTGGGCCAGGGAGGGGTCTGGGGTCTCAGTGCCGGGCAGTGGGCAGTAGGTGCCTGTCAGGCCAGGGGGGAGCTGGGGTCTCTCTGCTAGGATGAGGGCTGGAGGCAGGGAGGGGGCTGGGGTTACTGCACTGTGTAGTGGGCAGCAAGCGGATGTCGGGCCGGGGAGGCGGTTGACGTCTCCGTGCTGGGCATGGGGCAGCAGGCGGCGAGAGGGCTGAGTCCTCTGTGCTGGGTAGGGGGCAGTAGGTGGCTGTTGGGCCAGGAAGGGGGTTGGGGTCTCTGTACTGGATAGGGGGCAGCAGGTGTTTGTCAGGTCAGGGAGGTAGCTGGGGTCTCTCTGTTGGGCTGAGGGCGGGAGATGGCTGGGGTCTCTGTGCTGGGTAGGGAGCAGCAGGCGAATGTCGGGCCTTGGAGGCAGCTTGAGGTCTCTGTGCTGGGTAGGGGGCAGTAGGCGGGTGTTGGGCTGGGGAGGGAGCTTGGGTCCCTTTGCCAGGCTCGGAGCAGCAGGTGGATGTCAGGCCAGGGAGTGAACTGGGGACTCTGTGCTGGGCAGGGGGCAGCAGGCGACTGTCAGGCCAAGGAAGGGACTGGGGTCTCTGTGCCGGGCAGGGGGTAGTAGGCGCGTGTCATTCATGGGAGCGGGCTTGCGTCTCTGAACTGGGCAGGGGGCAGTACGTGGTTATCGGGCCTGGGAGGAGACTGCGGTCTCTGTGCTGGGCAGGGGGCAGCAGGCGGTTGTTGGGCTGGAGTCTCTGTGCTGGGGCGGGGGCAGTAGGTGGTTGTCAGGTCGGGAGGGGCTGGGATATCTTTGCTGGGCAGGGGACAGAAGAAGTGATGAGCGCTGGCCCGTGGGAAATGGGGCATGGTGCCCACACACACACACACACACCAACCCCGAGGATCAAGCAGTTCCCCACTGCTACTGTTGCTTTAACTTCCATTCTTGCATGTAATGGATCGGTAATTTGTGATGCTCTTTGTCCTTGTCATCACTAGGAAAATTGTTGTATTCATAACTCGGCTTATCAATCACAGGGTGACTAACATCAGGTAAAATCCCAGTTAAGACAAGTGGCACCTTAAAGACTAACAGATTTATTTGGGCATAAGCTTTCGTGGGTAAAAACCTCGCTTCTTCGGATGCATAGAGTGAAAGTTACAGATGCAGGCATTATATACTGACACATGGAGAGCAGGGAGTTACTTCGCAAGTGGAGAACCAGTGTTGACAAGGCCAATTCAATCAGGGTGGATGTAGTCCACTCCCAATAATGGATGAGGAGGTGTCAATTCCAGGAGAGGAAAAGCTGCTTCTGTAATGAGCCAGCCACTCCCAGTCCCTATTCAAGCCCAGATTAATGGTGTTAAATTTGCAAATGAATTTCTTTGAAGTCTGTTTCTGAAGTTTTTTTGTTCAATGATAGTGACTTTTAAATCTGTAATAGAATGACCAGGGAGATTGAAGTGTTCACTTACTGGCTTATGTATGTTACCATTCCTGATGTCCGATTTGTGTCCATTTATTCTTTTGCAGAGGGACTGTCCGGTTTGGCCAATGTACATGGCAGAGGGGCAGTGCTGGCCATTCTATTACAGATTTAAAAGTCGCTATCATTGAACAAAAAAACTTCAGAAACAGACTCCAAAGAGAAACAGCAGAACTAAAATTCATTTGCAAATTTAACACCATTAATCTGGGCTTGAATAGGGACTGGGAGTGGCTGGCTCATTACAGAAGCAGCTTTTCCTCTCCTGGAATTGACACCTCCTCATCCATTATTGGGAGTGGACTACATCCACCCTGATTGAATTGGCCCTGTCAACACTGGTTCTCCACTTGCGAAGTAACTCCCTGCTCTCCATGTGTCAGTATATAATGCCTGCATCTGTAACTTTCACTCTATGCATCCGAAGAAGTGAGGTTTTTACCCACGAAAGCTTATGCCCAAATAAATCTGTTAGTCTTTAAGGTGCCACCAGACTCCTTGTTTTTTTGTAGATATAGACTAACACGGCTACCCCCTGATAGTTAAGACAAGTGAGTCTGTAGTTCTAATTGGGTGTTAGCAGTCGTCAACTGTCCAAGGAAGGCGATGATCCTTGCTGGAGACTCAGTCCTCACAAGAATCAAAAGAACATTCAGCAGGAGTCAGGCTGTGTGCTGGACACACTTCTGAAGTTAGTGGGCTAGGAGCTATGGGTGATTGTTCAATGAATAGCTCACAGATATGATTTCAGGGAACTCAGAAGCGTGCTGAAAAAGAATGTTCAAGCGACCTTTTCCAAGCTCCTTCCTGTCCTACGAGCGAAGGAAGACAGAAGATTCTAGCTGTGAACCACTGTCTACATAAATGGTGTACAGTGGAGGGTTTGGATTGTGTGGAACATTGGTCCTCTTTCTATGGGAAGAGGGGCTGTGTAGTTTGGATGGCCTCCACCTCCGTAGAAGGTGGCCTAATCTCTTCAGGGACAGGCTGACCAGAGTAGTCGGGTCAGGGGGTTAAACTAATAGCAGGAGAGTGTAAAATGAGGGAAGATATGAGCACTCAGCACAAATTTGAGATGTTGAAACAAAATTAATCAAGAAACCAATGGATGTGAAGAGAAGAAATGATTGAATTGCCTATACACTAGTGTTAAAAGCCTGGATAACAAACAAGAGGAATTGGAACTACTATAATGTATAGGGGGGAAACAACTGTGAACATGGGAGACTTCAGTTTGAGTAGCATATACTGGAGGTCTGATGCTGCCAGTACTAAACCATCACTGGAATTTCTAAACACTGTACATAGAAAAGTGTTGCAGCCGACACAGGGGAATTCTTTATTAGACAGTGCAGTAGGTGGTTGTTGGGCCAGGGAGGGAGTTGGGTTCTCTGTCCTAATAGATGAAGAGGGAATGGATCACAGAACTAAAAATTAATGGTAGCTTAGGTACAAGTCATCATGACTTGATCACATTTATAATGTGCAAACAGAATGAAGTCCTGTGCCTTCAAGGAGCCAATTTCACAAAATTGAAAACAATTATGAGCCAAATCTTGAGGTACCTGCTGTTTGTCACCACATGCTAGTAAATACAAGTTCAGAACACACCATTTTTCTGAATGAAGATGCACCCTTCATGAGTGGAAAGTGCTACATGCCTTCTGGGTGTAACGCATAATCAGGTCCATTTTGTTTACCAGAATCTACTCTAAAGATGAGCGAACCAGAGCTACTGCTGGACTCCAATATCCGGTTATGGGTAGTTCTTCCAATTGTTTTCATAACATTCTTTGTTGGGATGATTCGTCACTACGTGTCCATCTTGCTCCAAAGTGACAAAAAGCTCACTAGGGAACAAGTGTCTGACAGGTAAGTTAACAAGTACGCCAAAGTTTTCCTACGGTGTTTCTAATAAAGCTAGGATAAAAGAACATTAAGTTTGCAAAGTCAAGCAATCAAAAGTAAGGAAATACCAGAATTAAAGTTGCATGTGCAAGCTTAATTTGGACTCCTTGTCTGTATGTAATATGATACCATTTCTAATTACATGATCACATTTTTCCACTGGACCCCTATCTCAGTCAATGAACTTGATGGATAGAGCTTACTGAATGAACAGCTATTCTATATTTCTTTTCCTTATTCACTGTGGGGCCCTAGGCCATATTTACTGTACTATTCAAATCCTATTATGTATTAGTTTCCTCATGGTCTTTTCTGTGATGCTTATCATATAGCATCTGAGGATTTCATTAACATTCTGGAAAAAATTCCCTTGGTTCCCAAGTTTCTGTCACTGGCCACAATGGAAACAGGGTATTGAACTAGATGAACCAAAGACCTGATCCATGTGAATAATTTCTATGTAAGCTCAATTATCCTGCTGTAAAAGGGTGGAAAGACGCCTTTGTTGGAAGGAGTTCTTAAAACAGGCTGGAGAACTCTCCCTTATGAGACTGAGCATTCATTATGTTCATTTACTTTTTTTTTTTTAATCTGGCTGTCCCTAGTCATGGTTGGATCTCATCTTGAGCTGCAACTATTTTTTTTATTGGGTACTAATTTTGCAGTTGATTTACCTACAGTATCACTGCTTCCTCTTAATGAAGACTGAGGCTAACTGAGGAATCTATTCTTATGTGTAAAAAATTACACAATGCAAAATGCATTTCCTATTAAATCTCATTTAAGTTGGGACAGTAAAGATTTTGGTGAATCAAGTCTATTTAATGCTAGACATATTTTTGGTTTTCCTATAAAAATTGCCTTTAGGCCTAGAAGAAGCTGCTATTATCTGTCAGAGAATTCTGCTTAAAGGAGGCCCAAAAATCCATGAAGCAGCTTCATGGAGTCTAAATGTCATTCCAAAGGGTACATATACAGTATCTGATAGAACTTAATTTGTCCTCCTCTGAGGAAATCTTTTCCCAATCTGGATGGAGGAGGAAGAGGTGACCACCTTATTCCTCACCCATCCTGATTTATGAGTGAGATGCTCCAAATTGTGAAAATTACTACTCTTGAAATGAGTTTCCATTAATAGGAAGGAGTCTTTATATTTGTATGGTAGATGTTGCTGAGTCAGCCTCTCTCAGCTCAATTACTGTCCACCGTGTTGTTTGCATACAGCTCACTTGCAGCCCTCATTTCTACTCTTCTAATATTGATCTTTGATATTCCTGCAATAATGGGTTTCTTTTTTTTAAGCCAAGTCCTAATTCGAAGCAGAGTCCTCAGAGAAAATGGAAAATACATTCCAAAACAGGTATGTGCATGTGTGAAGCTGCATATTTGAATTGTATTAGTCTTTTTGTGAAAGCTGTATAGAGAGAATAACATAAATGAACATAGATTTATAAATTCCTAAGCCAGAAGGGACCAATGTGGTCATGTAGTCTTGCCTTCTGTATAACACAAGTCACAGAACCCGCCCCTGAAAATAATTCCTAGAGCACATCTAGAAAAACATCCAATCATTATTTTAAAATGATCAGTGATGGAGAATCCACCATGACAATTGGTAAGTTGTTCCAGTGGTTAATTACTTTCACCATCAAAATTTTACCCCTTATTTCCAGCATCAATTTGTCTTGCTTCAACTTCCTGCCATTGGGCACTTTTATATCTTTTCTCTCCTAGAGAAAAAAATTGATTGAAGAGCCTGGTATCAAATATTTGTTCCCTATGTAAGTACTAATAGACTGTAATCAAGTCGCTCCTTAATCTTCACTTTGTTGGCTAAATATATTGATCTCCTTGAGTGTACCACTGTATTCTAATCCTTTAATCATTTTCATGGCTCTTTTCTGAACCCTCTCCAATTTATCAACATCCTTGTTGAATTGTGGGCACTAGCACTGAACACAGGATTCCACCAGTGCCAAATACAGCAGTAAAATAATCTCTCTGCTCCTACTCAAGATTTTGCTGTTGATGCATCCAAGGATTGCATTAGCCTTTTTGGCCAAAGCGTCGCACTGGGATCTCATGTTCAGCTGATTATCCACCACGACCCCCAAATCTTTTTCAAATGTTAAGTGCAGAAAGTGGTATTAATTCATTGTTAAAATTGAGACGTGTGCTCAAATGTCAGGCAGTTCCTAAAGTAGCTAAGGTTCTTATAGTAAGATTCATGTGGTCATTGTATATAAAATGTTACATGTTTAAAAAGAAAAGCAGTAATGTGGAACACTGCAGGAGGTCACAGGACATGGGCGGATTGATCCCAACAAGGACCAAACATTCACCATCAGCAGTGATTTAATTGCTTTCAAAATATAAATAGTTTGTTCTCAGCTTCAGAGAATGTTGGGAAACCATCTTGGAGAGAAAAAAAGAAATGTAGAAAGGTGTAAGTCTCCTTGGGAGCAAATGGGTTCTGTGCATGAAACAGTCAATAATGTTTGAGATGTGGATGCCTCACAGAGAATTTCAGAGATAGAAGCTCTACCCAAATACAAATCAGTTTTTGAAATTACTGGGATCCAGGGAAAAACCCCAACTGGCTTCAAGGCTGAACTTGATAAGCTTACGGAGGGGATGGTCTGATGAAACTTCCTACAGTGACTGCTAGTAGCAAATATCCCCACTGGCCAGTGATGGGACACTAGTTGGGGAGGCCTCTGAGTTACTACAGAGAATTCTTTCCCAGGTGTCTGGCTGTTGGGTCTTGCTAAAATGCTCAAGATCTAACTGATCACCATATCTGGGGTTGGGAAGGTTTGGCAGAGGTCCTGGCAGGTTTTTGTCTTCCTCTGCAGCATGGGCCACAGGCACTTCCAGGTTTAAAATAATGTAAACGGTGGATTCTCTGTAAATTGAAGTCCTTAAATCATGATTTGGAGAACTTCAGTAATTCAGCCAGAGGCTAGAGGTCTATTACAGGAGGGGTGTGGATGAGGTTCTGTGGCCTGCACTGTACAGGAAGTCACTCCAGATGATTAGGATGGTCCCTTCCAGCTTTAAAGTCTATAAAACCTGGCAGGTTTAGTGTATCTCAGCAGGAGAGGAAGGAGGAGATATGAAAAAGGTAAAAATGACAAGCATGCATCCTGAACTCTGGAGAGGAATTCTGCTGTTTGTACACTCGGTTGCACTTGTCTGGTTCCCAGCCTGGTTAGAATTTGTTGTTCCTTTTGTTTACAGTCTTTCCTGACACGGAAGTATTTCTTCAATAACCCAGAGGATGGATTTTTTAAAAAAACAAAAAGGAAGGTAGTGCCCCCTTCTCCAATGACAGGTATGTTAAGAGATCATTGCAAAAGACATTCTAAGTAAGCAGGTCGCTTTCTTAACAAGGCTCTAGCTCTCTTGTAATTTCTTGTTTTTATTCCCCCCCCTTAAAATATAAACAAAGTAATAAGAATAGTAATAAGATGTTGGTTTGGCTAGGGTCTACAAGCAATTGCATGGGGCTCACAAGTGTTGGTATTTTTTGTTGCCTTGTCACTTGCTGACCTCTGATCCCCTCACTTATATCCTCCACCCCTGCTGAAGTGAGGCCAAGAAGCTTGGGTAGAATCTTTTGGGGGTTACCATCTTCAAAAGGTAAACTGCAAAAAATTGAAAAACTGACCTTATGCTCTTTTTTGTTGCTTTAAATGAATAAGATGTAAGCATTTGGGTTTTTTTCCCCCTGCATGTTTTTAACCTTAGAATAATCAGGAATGTCAAGTCTTGTCTGCCCTGGCAGACCTGCTGAATATCTCTGAAAATGTGTATTGTTAGTTTTGTGCAGTGTTGTTGTAGCCATGTTGGTCCCAGGATACTAGAGAGAAAAGGTAGGTGAGGTAATAGCTTTTATTGGACCAACTTCTATTGGTGAGAGCTTTTGAGCTACACAGAGCAGAGGTACTTGGAAATCATTATTGGCCTATCAGATTTGTCACAGCAAAGTGTTTCAAGGTTAAAACTATCCTAGCTGGCTGAGGGTATGTCTACACTACGAAACCTCTGTCAGCATAGCAGTTTTTGTGTAGGCCCTAGTGTAGTGTAGATGTGGCCTACACCAACAGGAGTTTTTCTGTTGGTGTAGGAACACTACATTCCTGCACAATGTTAACTACCTCGACAGAAGCACTCTGCCATCAACATCTCTGCATCTAAGCTGAGGGTTTTGGCAGCATAGTTAGTCGGGGGGTGGATTTTCACACCCCTGACTGATTTAGTTCTGTTGACATAACTTTTAAGTGTAAACCAAGCTTAAGTCAGATTTCTAATAAGAAGAAAGGAAAAGAGAGGCAGGAGAAATGGGAGGGAAGGAGGAAATTGACAGGGGGAGTGGGTGTAAGAAGGAGCCTTATGTTTCCTGCTCATGACACAGGAGTGGAAATGGTGACGCTGCCTGGTTTCCTTGCCTCATCTCGTTCAGTCACAGCATCTTTCAGGATTAGAAAAAGGTCCAGTTATGTGATGACAAATCAGTCAACCCCACATTTGGTGGTGACAGCTGTTATATGCTTCCTGCTACCCTACACTCTAACTATATTGTCAAATGCTCTTCAGAAAAGCAGTGGTCCAAAGGGAGGGCAGCCTTGTCCAATCAAAAATGGCCAGTAAAAGCAAGTTTTCACTGATCCATGTATTGTCACCTCTGTTATCTTAAAATGGTGCTGGTCTCTTACCATAAGAGAAGCCAGGCAGTTCTTAATCACCTGTCCTTTTAGGCCTTGGCTACAGACAAACTTGCTTCAATTGCATCCCTGTGTGGCCACTCTTATTTCAGTTTAGCATAAAACCTGTTCCTAATTGACTTAAGCTAAATTTAAATCCGTGTCCACTTACAGGTTTGCACCAGTTCAACTAAATTGGTTTACATTGACACCTTTTGTTATACTCCATGTGTAGACAAGGCGTTAGTCCTGACAAACCCAGCTCTCACCATCTTTGTCTCTGCTTTCTTTCAACAATAATTTTATATAACATGCTTATCGGTTGTGGCCTTTTTGCCATCTTTTCCCTTTTGGGACAGTTTGTGACTTTAGCCCAGGCTAGAGTTCAACACCAATGTCCACAAGGCTTGGGGAGGTGGGTGCAACAGAAGGGAAAAAGCTAAATTCAGTTCTGCCACTCATGCAGCCCTCCTGAAGTCAACTGGGGTTAGGGTCAACTAGAAGTTGGCTCCAGCACCCAGCGGGGAAACAGTTTGCCTTTCTAACTTCCTAGCCAAGCTGAAATTTTTCAGAGGAAACCTCTGAGCTCTGCTGAGATGCAGGTAGAGTTCTGTCCTAAGAAGCTTGCAGGAGACAGCATTCTTGTCAGTACTGTGAATTCAGAACCCTGGACTCGGTCTTGCTGTGTGCCCCCATTTCAGGTCAATGTAATGGATTGCATAGATGTTGTGACACCACTTTATTAACACTGTGTGCTATTGCCCTCCTTTGTAAAGCGCTTTGAGATCTACTTATGAAAAGCACTATATAAGACCTAGGTGGGGGTATTGTCATCATGATTAACCTCTCCTTCACTCATTGATACAACCCACTTTTTCAGTCAAGCTAAGTGACCTCTTACATTGTTTTCTTTTAACTGTCAGAAAGGTAGGTGTGAGAAAACATCTGGGAAGGCAGCGTGTAATCAGTGCTTAATGTTCTGTGTTCAATCTGTACCTGATAGATCCTACTATGCTGACAGATATGATGAAAGGGAATGTAACCAATGTTCTACCCATGATCCTCATCGGCGGTTGGATCAACATGACGTTCTCGGGATTTGTAACAAGTAAGTGTAATGGAGCAATATGCAATGGTTGCCTGCAGGCATTAGGCCCCATCAGAGCCTTGCTACCTTCGTCTAAGCATGGGCTGAGCTAGTGGAGTGAAATGAGTGTGATCCTGGCTCTAAAGAGGCACAGCAAATTTCTCCCCTCTTGACCAAATGGAAAGGGAATGCAGAATCTCCACACCTACCCTCAATAACAATAACTACACATATAAAATAATGCTAAATTAGCTGTTACCACTCAAGAAAGAAATCTTGAAGTCATCCTGGATAGTTCTCTGAAAATATCCACTCCATGTGCAGCAGCAGTCAGAAAAGCTAAGAGAATGTTGGGAATCATTAAGAGAAGGACAGATAAGACAGTGGTATGCCCACATCTTGAATACTGCATGCAGATGCAGTTGTCCCATCTCAAAAAAGATATATTGCACTTGGAAAAGGTACAGGAAAGGGCAACAAAAATTATTAGGGGCATGGAACAGCTTCCATATGAGGAGAGAATAAGACTGGGACTTTTCAGCTTGGAAAAGAGATGACTAAGGGGGGAATATGATAGACTTCTATGAAATCATGATTGGTGTGGAGAAAGTAAGGAAGTGTTATTTACTCCTTCTCATAACACAAGAACTAGGGGTCACCAAATGAAATTAATAGGCAGCAGTTTTAAAACAAGCAAAAGGAAATTTTCTTCCCACAACTCAGTCAACCTGTGGAAATCAGATGATGTTGTGAGGGCCAAGGATTCAAAAAAGAACTAGATAAATTCATGGAGGATAGGTCCATCAATGGTTATTAGCCAGAATGGGCAGGGATGGTGTCCTTAGCCTCTGTTTTGCCAGAAGCTGGGAATGGGCAACAGGAGATGGATCACTTGATGATTACCTGTTCTGTTCATTCCCTCGGAAGCACCTGGCATTGGCCATTGTCAGAAGACAGGATATTGGGCTAGGTGGACCTTTGGTCTGACCCAGTATGGCCATTCTTATGTTATCTCCTTCCAGCTGAGAAATCCCTCCAGAGCCCTCTTCTCAGGGCCAAGTGTCCCGTCCCCAAATACAGATGGCATAAAGCAGAGTAGTCAGAGCTGGAAAGCATGTCTTCATTTACAAATTGGAGAGAGGCATAAAGAAGTGTTTGTGCAATGTGCCAAGGTACTTTTACAATGCTTGTTTCATAATGTTGCATCAGTCTGTCCTACTGGCAGGGTGGATTTAAAAAAAAAAAAAAAGAAGGTTTTTTCCTCAAAAATGCATCTAAAGATACATTATAGCTCAAAGATCTCATCATGGAATAGGGATTATAAATTCTAATTCTGTAGTATGAAACAATATATTCATGTAATAAAATATTTAAGAAAAGTTTTGTAAATGAGTTCAAATAGTTCATGGATTTAGGGACTCAATCTTATGGGTTCCAGGGGCTTCTGTATAGATTATTTATGGTAATCTTTCTATCTACCCAATGGGACTCGGTATCTTCTAGACTAAGCACTATCAGAGATGCTTAGTTTTGCAGTTCTCAAACTGTGGATTTGCATCTCGAAAGATAATATGCTTGTTAACAGCAAAAATGTTTTTAAATAAATAAAATATAGAGGTGAGAAATAAGACCTCAACCCTATTGTCCCTCTGCAAATTTGTGTACACACAGTCAATCCCTTACCTCTCTATAAAAGTGCAAAGTTTCAAAAAGTTCAATGAATAGAAGATTGTTGGGGGCCAAATAGATCTGGACAAGGAGAAGAAGTCTGGAGATAAATGTGAGAAGGGAGGGACAAGCAACAGAATCAAAGGTGAAACTGTTTGAGCAGCATATTCCAGAAGTCTTGAGGTCTTTCTGAGTGTAGCCTTCATTGATTTGAGATCTACCATACCATTCTCACTAGAAGGGAAACTTATAATGGCAGTAGGCTGTAAGAGAGACCCAGTTGGGAATATTTTAATGAAGTTCCTCTACTTGTGAGTAAGACAGGCATGCGTGCAAAATGCAAACCGTTCAACAAAGAAATGCAAGGCCTGCTTGCCCGAACGAAACATCATGAGAAGATGAAAGGATGAAGATGAAAGGAACATGTCTGAACATGCAGGATCTTCAGGTTGGTAAAGTTTATTTCATACTTCTTTCTTAAGGACTGCCTGTCTTCCTTCTGGACTGTTCTTGAACGCTCATGTTTGAGCAAAAAATATAGTTGTTACTCTGATTTTACTATCATTTTAGATGCAGTTGTGATAAATAAATAGCTGAAATAGGAAGATCAAGGTGAAATTGTAAAAGGAAGAAAGTAGTACCGAGTGTCAGTGAATGCAATGAGTAATACTAAATGAGCAGTATGGTAATAATTAAATAACTGCATTGACTTATTTTGTTTAGGAGAATCCATCCTCAACATGCAGGATTCTGAAAGACTATCCACCTTCAAGATCACCATCATTTTCTATAGTTTCAGAGTTATCTGCCAATGATAGTGTTTCAGTCACATCATATACTGTGGCTCTGTGACATACATCACCTGTAGCAAAACGGAAAAAAGTCTCCATCATCCAGAAAAAAAACAGATAAGTTTGTGATAAGAACCAGCAGATTACAAAAAGAGGTAATTGATGAAAAAAATTGCCCGGTTTGTTTATGCAACGAACTCTCCTTTCCATATAATTGAGAACCCACACTTCATTAACATGGTTTAGGTATTAAGACCAGGATACAGTCCACCCAACAAAGCAGATATCGCAGGCAAATTGCTGGATAAAGTGTATGAAAGAGAAATTGAGCAGTGTGCAAAAGGTCTAGAGGGTAAAATTGTTAATCCGAGTCTTGATGGGTGGAGCAATGTCCAGAATGATCCTGTTGTATGTGCTTGTGTGACAACAGAAAAACGGAATGTCTTCCTTACAGAAACAATTGATACATCAGGAAATGCACACAGCAGAATACTTACAAGAAGTAGCAGTAAAAGCTATAACAAACAGTGAAAAAAATTCAAATGTCTAGTACGCAGCTTGGTCACAGACAATGCTCCAAATGTATCCAAGATGAGAAGAAATTTAGAAGAGAATCCCAAGCTAATAATGTATGGTTGCAGTGCTTATTTGATGCACCTCCTAGCCAAAGATTTCATTGTTCCAGAAATAAGGGCTAATGTTGTTGAAATTCCAAATTCCTTCCGTAACAACCAATTTGCATCAGCTGCTCTGAAAAAAGTGGGAGGAACCAAGCTAACTCTCCCACAAGACATGCTATGGAACTCGGTAGTGGACTGTTTTGAGTACTATATCAAGAACTGGCCTAATCCGATGACAGTTTGTGAACAAAATCGTGAAAAAAAATAAATGGCACTGTCACAGCCAAAGTTCTCAACATTGGTCTTAAGAGAAATATTGAACACATGCTGAGTATCCTGAAGCCTATTCCTGTAGCCTTGAACAAAATGCAGGGAAATAACTGTTTTATTGCCGATGCTGTTGAAATTTGGAAGGAACTGAGTGAGATCTTAAAAAGAGAAATAGGCAATGACAGAGTTAAATTACAAGCATTAAAAAAAAACGAATGGGACAAGCACTATCTCCAGCTCATTTTCTTGCAAATATTCTCAATACTCGGTACCAGAGTCAAACCTTAACTGCTGAAGAAGAGGAGTTGGCTATGACATGGACATCCAGCAATCGTCCCTCCATAATGCCAACTATAATAAACTTCAGAGCTAAGGGTGAGCCATTCAAGAAATATATGTTTGATGATGGTGTTTTAAAGTCACACCAGTGAACTGGTGGAAGTCACTCAAGCACCTGGATTCACAGACTGTTGAAGTGATAATCTCACTTTTAACAGCAGTAGCATCTTCTGCTGGTGTAGGAAGAATATTTTCTTCTTTTTGACTAATTCATTCCAAATTGAGAAATCATTTGGGACCTGAAAAAGCAGGAAAGCTTGTTTTTCTTTTCCAGATTATGAACAAACAGGAAAATGAAGGTGAAGACGACTGAGTTAGCTGCAGAAGCCAATATTTTAAGTTTCTCATGTTGACCTGGCTGACGTAGTCGATTTAATTTTCAGGGTTTTTTTTTTTTAAATATTTCATTTAACTATGTTTGTTAAAACTGTTTTTAACTAAAACAAAAACTGATTTTTAAAAAACTTGAATGTTTTGTTAAAATATTATGTTTGCTGTTGAAGAAAAAAATCCAGAATACATAACATTGTTGTTTTAGTTAAATAAAACAATTTAAAGATCTGTCTTGTGATGTTCTCCTAATACAGCATGGCAAGAAAATCCTCTAAATATTAATGATTAACCTGTTGAATTGGAGATAGTTCACCTCTGTAAAGGTGCACAACTCACCTCTGCGGCGCCTCCTGCTGGTCGTCTCAGGGAATTAGCTCTTTTCCAGCCTCAGAGCGCCCTCTGTAGGGCCGGTGTCCCGCTTGTAGCTGGCCCTGTGTCCCTCCCGGACCCCGGTGCCCTTTTACCCAGGGGCTGCCCCCTGGCAATACCCCTACTAGTCTCTACGGGTCTCCCCACCCTGGGGAACCCCCACCCTCTACCTCCACCTTGCCTCAGTCGTGGGCTACTGCCAGTCACCATCTAGCCCCTGCTCACTGGGGCAGACTGCAGTATAAAAGCCACTCATCATAGGCAAGGGGGGTTTGGACCAGCTGCCTTCCTCTACCACCCAGTACCTCTGTGGGCCTAGGACCAGGCCCTGCAGCCTGGGGAGTTGCCAGCCTGGAGCTCCCCTGCTCCTCTGGCCTTTCCCCAGCCCTGCTTCACTCCCAGTACCCTTTCTGCAGACAGCCAGGCCCTGCTTTCTCCCAGCCTGAAGAAAGACTTCTCTTGGGCCTCTGGCTCACCGCCTTTTTATACAGGCCAGCTGTGGCCTGATTGGGGCGTGGCCCAGCTGCAGCCGCTTCCCCAATCAGCCCAGCTTAGCAGCTCTCAGCCACAACCTTCTCCCAGGGCTGACTTTAACCCTTTTTCCGCTGGAGTGGGGGAGCTGCCCCACTACAGCCTCCCAGTGACTTCATAAATATCTGCTTCAATTACCTTGGGTAAATGAAATAACCAAACAATCATTCATTTTTTGATATAGCTGTAAAACTATAGTGTATAGTGTGTACCTTCTTAAAATGAAACCTATATCTATCTCTGAGTTGTGAAGAATATGTATTAAGGTTATAACAACCAACAAGAATGCACTTTTATGTAGAAATCCATGATTAAATCGACTCTTCCTGATTTAAATCAAATCCACCCTGCCTACTGGCACAATTGTGATTAAGCAGACATCCACTAACATCTAGCAGGGAATGGGAGATACTTAGTATTTGTGGCAGAGTTGCACTCCATTTGATGCAATGGCTCGTTCACTTTTTTAAAATAACAAAATGTGACTGTGAAATATAGACATTGGTAGGTGCAGTTGAGAGCAGGCGTAGCACCAGAAACTGCTTGGAACTTTTTTTATTGCCTAGATTTGAAGTTGGCAGAGTAGGTTTCCTTCCACACATGTACGGGAGTCAAGTCACACTAAGTAACTATTGCAGTGGGTTCCAAACATATGTACTTTCCTTCAGTTTGGGATTCGTTTTACTCCTGCCATTTGTGAGATGATTCTTGTCCATCGTGGATGTGTTAATAGCGGTGATGATTTGGTTTATTTTCAAAAAACCTTTAAAATTAGACTTTTACTGGGAGTTAAAAAATAAGTGAGTTTTGTATACATCCTCTTTGTATGTATTAACATTTTTTAGCTAAACAGCTGGTTGTGGAACAGCTCTGCAGTTGCTTACCATTGTTTATGAGATGGTCTTGTTTACCTTCCTTACAGCAAAGGTACCATTTCCCCTGACGCTGCGCTTTAAACCAATGCTGCAGCAGGGAATTGAGCTGCTCACTTTGGATGCATCCTGGTAAGAGCTCTGTTTTTTAATCAATACATCACAGGCTGGGGATGGTGGAACGTTTTTATGAAAAGCTTAGAATGAATGAGTGCCTCTGCCTGTACAAGCATGCCTGAAGTGAGATTAGAAAATAAGCATCCTTCATTCAGGCACTCATTGAGCTGAAATCTAATCTTTTTGTTTTGGTTTGTCAGGGTGAGTTCTGCTTCATGGTACTTCCTGAATGTGTTTGGACTTAGAAGCATTTACACGCTCATCCTGGGTCAAGATAATGGTAAGACCCTATTGTTTCTATTTAATTAACTGGTTTCTGCTTGTGTTGGAGAGTTCATCGGAGTGAATACTAGACTCCCAGCAGGACCAGGAAAGTCATGAGTTGTCCTGTTAGACCCTTATGTTACTCAGTCCTACCACTGTCCTTGCTGCATGGATGACACTATGGCTAGCCTTGGAAGTCTATTCCATTGCCCATTCACTGACTGTTAATAACCTTCCATAGTTCCAGGTTTCAGAGGAGTAGCTGTGTTAGTCTGTATCAGTAAAAACAACGAGGAGTCCTTGTGGCACCTTATAGACTAAAAAATTTATTTGGGCATAAGCTTTCTTGGGATATAACCCACTACATCAGATGCATGGAGTGGAAAATACAGTAAGCAGGTATAAATATACAGCACATGAAAAAATGGGAGTTGCCTTACCAAGTGGGGGGTCAGTGCTAACGAGGCCAATTCAATTAGGGTGGATGTAGTTCATTCCTTTTTCCTTCATTAGCCTCAAACAGGTGGGGAGAAATCGCTCTAATCTGCTTGGATTTTTGGCTTTAAAGAAAAGTGCAAAGACTTAACTAGTCTTCGCAGCTAGATGCGGGGCAGAGGGACAATTGGTTGCTGTCAAAAGTTTCTTGGCTGGGAAACTAGGAGTTCACATCTTGCTCCTCATATATAAAAGTTCTCTCTGCCCCTGCTCACAGAGGAGAGAAACACAGGAGTTGCAGCCCCTGTCCACTTCAGTAAGCCTCAGCCACCTCACAGGAAGAGCTGGAAGCAGCTATTGGGTTTGAGACTCATGCCAAAACACCAGGCAATAACCCCAAAACTCCTGGAGCTTTCCCCAACAACTTTTACAGTTCACTCTTGTGCCTCCAAGTCAGAATCTCTGATCCACTGGAAGGGTAGGAACAGCAGAAAATAAACTGAAGTTTACATCAAAGCATCAGGGGCTGCTGTACTAACTGCAATAGTGGCTGCAAATGTCAGGATGGTGGGTGCTACTACAGAAGAATATGCAGCCAAGGTCCTAAGAGTTCATTGTTTCAGGCCTCAGTCTGGGACAAAGGAGAGGGGGGTAAATTGGCTCAGCCTGGCAGTCCGTAGTCATCAGTCTGAGACTCCATGGCTCTGCCCTTTTAGGGATTGTCATGTCCATCTTTAGGATGGTTCTGAGAAAAGACTCTTCCCCATTCCCTATTTAAAAATCATTGACTCATGTTGAGAAACCCTGATGTGAAGTCCCCACCAAGGACTATGAATGAGCATTACAAGCTGACTCAGGCAGCATGGCTTAGTGGCCACAGCATGGCTTAGTGGCCACAGGATGGATCATTTGTTGCTGTGTTCAGTTTTCCTCCATTGCATTAGAAGTTACATCCCTAGGAGGGATTAGATAGCTAGAGAGAGACGCCCACAAAACTCAGTTTTTCTTCTCTGAAGATCCCCTGTTAAAATAAACAGAATTAAACTGCCTTTCCAGTCATCCCTTTCACAAAAGAGATCAATCCTTGAGATCCCCAGAGCTCTGTCATCAGCAGGTCCCAAGAGTCACCAGAGGACTGTTCTTCCAGTACAGACCTCTGCCATTCTGGCTGGTAACTGCCCCCAAACCCTTCACAAAGAAGATGGTGGATGCTGCAGCTCTAAGGGAGAAAAGCTAGTGGTGTTCTGCCATATCTGGGTGAGTGGAGCTGGCCTTCCTCAGGCTGTACAGTAGACCCTACTTTAATCAACATATGCAAATCTTTTTTCCAGAACCTGAGTCTGATAATAGATGAGACGAGCTGTTCCAGCCCAACTCAACAGCAGACTCTCACCTGGTAGTCCTTCAGCACAAGGAGAGCTCTTGCTTAATTCTTCATGGACAGAATTCTAAAATGAGATCACTGGATTCTTCTAGTATAAGACCAGGAGTTTTCAGCCAAGGATCTTCTAAGTCTGCCAGATCTGGTGCCATATTTGCAACTGCACGCTGAATACCATTAGCTATTTGACCAGAAGTCAAAAATTCATTTCTCTGAGCTGGACATGCTGTTTCCTCCACTACTAGTGCAAACTGCACAGTTGGCATCGTGGGCACAATGCTCAAAGGAATGTAGTCATAAAATCCCAGACTCTCCAGCCCATCAGATTGGTATCATGTAGCCTAGAAAATGTTTCCATTCATGTAATTGAGCTTCTAAAGGAAGTTTGATTACAGTCTCCTGGAATTAAGAGAAGTACAAATGGCCTTCAAGCTGCTGGTCAATGGTCACCCAAAAAAACCAAACCACAGCTGGTAACCCACATCACTTACCAAGGAGGTAGTAAGAGCAGAGTTCTTCCCAAAATGAAACTACTACTATTCCACTGGGCCAAGCACAACCGGCTTTTTATTATTTGAGTGACACAAACAGGGCCATGCAGCTGGATCTGGTTTATAAACTTCTACAAGTGCAGGCTAGCAGAGATTCCCTACCTTGCATTTATCAAGGTTCACTCCACTTAAGTCACTGCAGGTTTTTACACCAAGAAAAGTGATGCTTTAGTGGGAAAGCTGGGCAGAACCCACCACCAAAGGGGGTAATAGCATTCTCCCCACAGCTTCTCTGGACATTGCAGGCTCAGTAGGAGCATCCTCTGGGCAGAAGGTTACTGAAACCTTTCACTATGGGCAGTTCACCTGTTCAAGCTGAGTTTTGTTTTTCCTTCATGGTTTCTGGCCATTAGCCATTTTAGCATAAGTTTCCATGGAATGTTTTCAGTTTGAAGATCTGTGTAGCTGTGCCACTTTGCCTTTTGCCTAGTCAAATAGTCAGTGGGAATGCTAAAAAGTTCTTGCACTGGTGGAGAGTCTGAGGTTGGGTGTTTGTATCTGTGGAAGCCATTAAGTTGGAGAAGGTAGGGTCTGTCAGCAAGGGGACAAAATGTAAACTTGCACATGGAGGAAAGTTACCCACACACCTGCACTGGTGCTCAGCATGACTCAGGAAGGAATTAGCAGATGAAAAATGTTCCTTTCCACTCTGCCTCATGAGCATACATTACTTTCATCCTGCAGAGTCAGCATAGCATGATCATGGTGGGTAGGTGCCTGCAACTCTCTAGTCTACAGTTCAGATCCAGAACTTCTTCTCTGGTGGTACAGTGCTTTCAAGAGCTCTCTGTCCATGTGGAGTAAGTAAATATCCACTCTTGTTTCTCTCTGTTGCAGCTGCAGACCAATCTAGGGTGATGCAGGAACAGATGACAGGAGCAGCAATGGCTATGCCCGCAGATACTAACAAAGCCTTTAAGGTACAGTATTGTTTAAATTTCCAACTTCACTTTTGTGTGCTGTACTCTTACAAACCTGTGTACTGCATGTAGCCCCTCTTCCCTTAGTCACTGCCTGGAAAACACAGGTCCTCTGAAGGAGTGAGGAAAGAGGATGAATGGAGATCTATGAAGGTAATACACCTCTTCATAACACTGTCCTCGGGAGCCAAAAAATCTTACCGCATTATAGGTGAAACCGCGTTATATCAAACTTGCTTTGATCCGCAAGAGTGCGCAGCCCCGTCCCCCCGGAGCACTGCTTTACCGTGTTATATCCGAATTCGTGTTATATCGGGTCACATTATATCGGGGTAGAGGTGTTTTCTGCTAACTCCTGTTATAGATAAGTAGCCTAGCTATCTCATGAAATAGCCTCCACATTTTCCCTGTTCTTGGAGATTAACAGAGCAGAAGAATCCACCTCAGGAGGAAATGCTCCTCTTCATTGGCACTCCAAGCTACAGAACAGCACTTTCAAAGTGGCCCATTATGCCTTGGCATTGAGAGAGTAGTTCTGCATAATGATATCCAAACACTTTTTCCACAAATCTGAGCTGGCATATGACTAACATAGAAAATAGAAGCTTCCATAGTGTTAGTGGAATGGGCTTTCTGGTCATCTGAAGTAAACCTAGATATTTACAGGCCTGTCTGAATACAAGAGAGGATCCATTTGGATAAGCTCTTCATTTATTTTCCTCTTTGGACCTTCCTCCAAGTGCAGCAAATAACCTGGATGACTTCACAAAAGAGGTGGTTGGGTCATTGTGAAGCTGAACACAAGCCCAACTCAAGGAGCAGGTCTGTGATGAAGCTTGGGGGAAAAAATCAGCAGAGGGGTCTAGCTCAGATGAAAATCTGCTCCCCTTTTGGCAAAAATTTTGGCTGAGGCGAAAGCACAACCTCATCTTTATGAAAAGCCACCAAAGTGGTCAGGGGAATGAGTTATCAAAGGTTGGAGTATCCTTATCTGCCTGGCAGAGGAGAGCACAATCAGGAAGGTAGCTCAAGGACAGAAAGCATAAAGAGCACTCAGAAGTTCTGAGTTTAGTGACGCTCAAATTTAAATCCAACAAAGCTAGTGAAGCCAGCACTGGAGAGGTAAAGTGCCCGAGACTCTTCCTGAATTGAAAAACTTACTTGCTGATGAGCAAAGATAACAGACTGAAACAACAGCCAGGTGAACTTTCAGGGAAGATCAAGGTTAGCTGGACTCCTAGATGGATCATTCCAAGCTCTCTCTGTAAAAGTCTTGTAGGATTTCATCAGCACCTGACAGCATCATCTGGAAACCCAGAGAGCTGTCCTGTGATGCCGATTGTTAAAGGTAGGGAAGCTCTATGTGTGAGGCTTATCCGTCACTCAAGAAGAAAAGATTGGGCATGACTGACAGGAACAGAAAATTCTCAAGCCTGAGCATTAGATTAATAGAACTTGAGCCTAAGAGAATCATAGAATCATAGAATATCAGGGTTGGAAGGGACCTCAGGAGGTCATCTAGTCCCAACCCCCTGCTCAAAGCAGGACCAATCCCCAACTAAATCATCCCAGCCAGGGCTTCATCAAGTCTGACCTTAAAAACCTCTAAGGAAGGAGATTACACCACTTCCCTAGGTAACCCATTCCAGTGCTTCACCACCCTCCTAGTGAAAAAGTTTTTCCTAATATCCAACCTAAACCTCCCCCACTGCAACTTGAGACTATTACTCCTTGTTCTGTCATCTGGTACCACTGAGAACAGTCTAGATCCATCCTCTTTGGAACCCCCTTTCAGATAGTTGAAAGCAGCTATCAAATCCCCCCCCTCATTCTTCTCTTCTGCAGACTAAACAATCCCGGTTCCCTCAGCCTTCCCTCATAAGTCATGTGCTCCAGCCCCCTAATCATTTTTGTTGCCCTCCGCTGGACTCTTTCCAATTTTTCCACATCCTTCTTGTAGTGTGGGGCCCAAAACTGGACACAGTACTCCAGATGAGGCCTCATCAATGCCGAATAGAGGGGAATGATCACGTCCCTCGCTCTACTGGCAATGCCCCTACTCATACAGCCCAAAATGCCATTAGCCTTCCTGGCAACAAGGGCACACTGTTGACTCATATCCAACTTCTCGTCCACTGTAACCCCTAGATCCTTTTCTGCAGAACTGCTTCCTAGCCACTCGGTCCCTAGTCTGTAGCAGTGAATAGGATTCTTCCGTCCAAAGTGCAGGACTCTTTGTTGAACCTCATCAGATTTCTTTTGGCCCAATCCTCTAATTTGTCTCGGTCCCTCTGTATCCTGTCCCTACCCTCCAGCGTATCTACCACTCCTCTCAGTTTAGTGTCATCTGCAAACTTGGTGAGGGTGCAGTCCACACCATCCTCCAGATCATTAGTGAGGTATTTATGTGTCATACGTGCTTCATCTTGCCTTGTGAAAGACCGAGGCAGAGAAGGAAAGCATAAATACTGGAAGCCTGAACCCAGGGAATCAGAGAGGTCCCTGGAAAAGCTACTCAACCTCTGCCTGCTTTATGACACAATTACTGGTACTTGGGGCATTGGCCTGCAATGTCAAGAACTATCTTGTCTGCCTGCACCTGACAGAACTATGACTGCCACGATTCTCCCAAGCAATCTCTGTACCCACTCACACACCGGGACACTCCTATGACTTCCCTTTCTGGTTAATGGAAATGTAATGGGTGTAGTAACTGCCTCCTCCTCCCCCCACCACCACTAGCCTGGTCCCACCACTTCCCACAAACCATGGCCAGAGCATTACCACGCTGCTGCGTGTGAAGGGAGTCAGGCTGATGGTCTGCCCCTGAAACTGCTTTAATTCAGTGAGTTTCCTGAGCTCCTTGATGAAAGACACCATTCAAGCCACAGGCCCAACCTGTGGAGGGACCAGTCAAACCACAGCCAATGTCTAGCCACTGCTTACTGATGAGCGATCCCCAGAACACCCCTGCTCCACACTGCCTGGTAATCTCATACTTCATAGACAACCTGTCTCAAATTGAGCTTAATCTAGGAGTCAGAAAAAGGAACTCAAGGCTTATTCCCAGACCAGCTATGGGTGATATTGTGACAGATTTTTGTTACCAATCTGCCTGAGGCAGGTGATTAGGCTGAGGCCGCAGGATTGTTTGGGGAGGAGATGATGAAACATACAAAGTGTCTAAGTTTTAAAGCTTTATTAATAAAATAATAAAATAACAGTGGAGAGTGCTGGAGTGTTCCCCACGTCACTTAGAGGAGGGAAGAAAGCGTTAGTGCCCCAAGCCCTAACCCACTTTCATGCTTACACACGCATGAACTGAGGCTGGCCAAGCCTGGGTGTAACGTAAGAAGAGGGGGAGGGGTGGATGGGAGTTCTTGTTCTGGGCCCAGGTTGTCAGGGTTCACAGCTCTCAGAAGGGTTTTTAAGTCCAGGGTGTTTTTTGGGGTGTTTTGTTCTGCGACTTTTGTTTTTGGTGCTTTTTGTACCAGTCTAAACCGGCTTTCTGTGGTCTCCTTCATTTTCCAAAACATACCAGCTTCAGGGATGAGCAGCTCTGCTACCTCCCCCCCCCCCTTGTTGTTTTGCCTGTGTTTTTTATTTTTGCAGCCCTGGTTTAGTGTACTTTTTTTTTTATGGCTTTTTGTGGCTGAATGGGAGATAAACGCAGCTGCAGATTTCTTGTCTAGCACCGTGACCTTGGACTGGGGCCAGCGTAGCATCTTATTGTTGGACTGAGCTAGCTAGCTAGAGTGTTGAGTTAACCCGTTCTTTGCTCGCTTTTTTTTTCCCCCTCTTGGCCTCTTGTACCCTGCAAAGGAAATTTTTATTCCACACTTACACCTTTGACCCTCCCCAAAATGCCCTGCGATGCTTGCAACAGCGTTAGCAATATACAATGCCGATTTGCCTTTCCCAGGGAGACCCTTTGAGGGAGGGGGCCATTGCGGTGTGACAGTCCTCCCCTTGGCCCCGAATCAACATTTTGTTGGGAGGGGTCACCACTTAGGTTTCCATCCTCTCTCTGATACGGTGGCAAGGGGTACTGTTGGTCTCCTACATAAACAGCAATACAGCATGCACAAAATTGTTAGGAGAGCAACAATTGCATACACCAGCTAATAATGACTTTTGGCTTCATTAGTAACATAGCATAACACATTCTCCTGTTGGCATAGATGCCCCACTCGAATGGCAGTGGCAAAGGCAGCTTTCTCCAGGTTAAATGTGTGTTGTAACACCGTGAAGGAGGAGGCATCTGTCTGGAACACGGTTGTTCCCGGGTGTGCATTACTGGAAGGAGAACATTGGGCGTGATCCATAAAAAATTAAACACAATATAATTAGAAACGTTAATACTATTTTGCATAACTGTAGGCCTATACACCGAACAATTTTATGCCTGAGAGCGTAACAGCAAATTAAAGGGCACCCTGGGGTAGGTGGTCCTTTAAACACACGTAGAGGTATTGGTAAACATATGGGCTTTAGTGGGGGCGTATCCCAATGCCTCCCCTTCCCAGCAGGTGTGTTGACCCACCTTATAAAAGCGGCCTGGCATTGCCTTTTTTTTATACATTGTTTGAGGGTGCTTTATATTGCCCTCTGCAATCCATATGTGCTGATAGTCCGAAGATGTAGTCAGCACATACCGCTTAGCCGTGTCCTTGGGGAGGGGGGAGCCACCTCCCACACATCGTGATGGACCACCCAATCCCAGATAATACGTGATGCCACTTTCCCAGGATGTAAAGTCACAATTCCCTCCCCCCCGCCGCCGCCAATGGATAATTGACCTTTTTTTTTTTTTACAATGGCCAATTCTGAACAGTGGTCAAATTAACAAAGGAGGACAAAAACATCGGACACCCGAGGATTTCCATAGAGATGTGTCCCTGGGCTCTCGCTATTACTGCCTGGTCCTGTTTACAAAGCAAAAGAAGAAAAAGAACATTGTAAATGTTTCTATTGGGGAAACTGAGGCATAGAGGATTAATTTTGTACATTATTAGTTTTGCTCCCGCCCTTCCTGGCTTTTGTTATGGATGTTGTTTGCCTGGTTTAAGAGGTCGCAACAACAATGTTGCATCCAGGGATCAGGGCCTGCTATTGCTTGCCAAAGGGCCTCCCATTCCGCTCCAGGCCACCACATGAGGAACCAGGGAGGTCCGGGGCCACCCACCAGGTATTTTGCTGTGGCCCTTTTGTGTCTATTCGAACTATGCACTGCCTCCAGGCACCTCCCCTCCAGCCTTGCGCCACACTGTGGCTCAAACCCCATCGGTGGCTTTGAACCATGGAGAGCCTTTTTTTTTTTTTTTATAATTGTAATTATTTAGATAATTCCATGGATAGCTGGAAACTGGATGGTCCAGGCAGGTGGTTGGTCCACAACCAAGGCCCACCACGCCATGACCAGAAACCTAGGGAGAAACATATATTTTGAGCTGATTAGCATGCGCCCATTTTAGTTTGCCTGGTAGCTGAAGCTGGTACACTATCGGGGGGATGCAATTCACAATGGAGTACAGACCCACCCACTGAACATCCAGAGTTAATCATTTCCAAAGATTACCCCACGTCATTGGATGACTAAAAGGATGTGGTAGAGGAATTATTTTTGGCCACGGGAGAGATGGCAGTGGGCTTCCCCAAAATATCTTCCCCAAAATATCCTTATACTGAGGTTTTATGGGTTTGGAGGTAGTAGCGGTTGAGCAGCGTTTTATGTTTTGAATTCCAGGAGTTCTTTTCTGTAAAAAATTCAAGACATTATGAATTATGGAAAAGATTTAATCTGTGAAACATGTACCGATTTTAATTTTTTATTGTTTTTACTATGGTCTACCAGTGGGCTGAGGCGGTCCATTATGGCATAGGGTTCTATTCATTTTGATTCCAGGGAGTGGCCCCCTTTTTCCAATTTGTTTTTGTATTAAGCTGTTTTGTAGCTGGGATAGAGAGCTTAATTTATTTTTAATTACCTTTAGTTTATAGTATGTATAATTTTTGCTTTAAAACCAATTTTTTTTAATATGTTGTTTGCTGCCGGAGGATGTTTTTTTGCAGCATTTAGTACACAACAGTGTTAGCAACACAACAAACAACACAAGACAAAACATAGAACACAAAACACAATTTCTATTGTGACAGTAGATTTATGGTATTTTGGGTTGCTTTTTAGCTGGTATTAGCTTTTTCTGATTTTTTGAAAGACAAAAAGAACATGTTTCTACCCCTTTGGGGGTGGCAGATTATTGCTTAAAATATTTTTTTATATATATAAATACCCTTGCTGATTGCCAGCAAAACAGAGGAATTACCCCTGTATTTTTCTGTGTTTGTTTTGTAGGCAGGCCAGGTTTTAATGGCTTTTGCCTTTATTAGGTAGGTAATTTGCATTGACACAGATGCTTTTTGGCTTCCTTTTGGATTTAAGCAAGAGACTGTGTTTTAAAAGGTACATAATTAACTTTTACCAGAGTTTTGATTACTTTTAATTTTTAACTTTTTTGCTTTTAAAACACAGTGATTTGAAAAGGAAAACACAACCTATTGTGGATCCCTTTGGAGCCCTTATAGGATTTTAATTCAGTAGCATGGTAGGTTTGCATTTTTTTTATTTTTTTTTTTATAATTTATACCATATATGTCCTGGGGAAAATGCCCTTTTTTTATATACTGCTTTGTTTTTACATAGCTGTATATAGATTTTTTTTTTAAAATACATTTGGAGCAGTTAAGTTCCAATAGAACCCCCTTAGGTTTTTTAAATAAATTTGACTAAGTTGTCCATAGTCAAATGATTTTAATTGGACAGAGTTTTTTTGCCTGGATTGTTTAAAGAGCCCCCCCCCCCTTTTTTTTTTTTTTTAGAATAGCTGCAAAGAAATTAAGAATTTTTTTAAAAAAATTTATAATTGATTAAAATTTTTTTAGCTTTTGCAGTTAATTTTTTACTTTTATTTTTAATTACTTGCTTATTTTTAAAAATTACATCTTAATTAACTTAGATTTTACTATAAGTACTGTTTTAGGGATTAAATTTCCCATGTTTGCACTTACTTTTTTTTTTTTTTTTTTTTTTTTTTACTCCTGCCTCTATGCCCTTAGGGCTTTTAACCCGTTTTCCAATTTCAAAGTTCCGCCCCAAATTGAGGATCCTCACAAAGGGAGAGATCAAAGCCAGCCCTCACAAGGGTCACCCAATTCATCCCCTGTGAGACTGGCCACCTGGACCGAACGCATGGTCAACTGACATTTTAACTGCTCAATTTCCTTTTCATGGCGAGCACGCTGCCGTTGCGGTGTATGCTGGGCACGAATGGTCAAATCTTTAGCGAGTCCCTGAAGGACCGGTACTTGCTTAGCCAGTGCTTCCAGGTGGGTGTGTTCCGCCTTTTCCGCCTGGAAGTCCTGTCTCAAGGCTTGCAACTTGTCCTGGGCATAGTCCTGGATTGCTGCCTGGTTAGTGATTTGCGCTTTCAGTTGCTCAATTTCCACCAACTGTTGGGTACACACCGTTTTCCTTCTCCCCAACTCCTCTTTCTGTCCCAACAACATTTGATACCACATGGCTGCTGCAGTCCAGATTAATCCTACAGCTGCCCCTAGGTTTTTACCCTTCTACTTTTTATACTTGGCATACAGGTCTAACAAGTCCTACCAAGTCTGCACTCTTTTCGGAAGCTCCGCTACGGAACCCCAGGGATTATATCCCACCTTGATGAGAGCCCTCTCCAACCGGGAGAGGTCCTCACCCCCCTTGGAAAGAGACAGCAGGATCCCGTCCCTCTTTGCTGCCTCTCCCGTGGCTCAGGCATCAGGTCCACCAACCTCCCGTGATGCCAGCTGACCGGGCAGCCGGACTATCGTGTCCGCGCTCCCGAATGCCCGTACGTCCAGCCCTGAACCCCTCATTGATGCCATCGCCCATGACTGCAGAACTCCCGAGTCTGCAGTTGTACCCTTCTGTTTCCTAAATATGTTGTTACAATCCGTTAGTACACTTCTTAAGATTTTTTAATTACTTGAGATTTTACATTGCCCATGCCAGCACCGGGGCTTACTATGTTCATCTCCCTGGGCTGGAGGGAGAGACGCTAAGCCTCCCTCCGTATTACTCTGTCCAATATCACCAAGGGCCTGTTGCCGGCACAGAGGGCCCGAGGGGGCAACAGCGGGGTTCATTGCCAGTGAACACACCAGGGAGGAGAAGCAGACAAAGTTTATTCGAGAGCTCTGAATAGGCACTAGGAGACCAGCATGTCTCAAATCAAGCACACTGAGACAAGCAGTTTTCCCTTTTTATTCTTTTTTTCCCTTCCCTACCTCCCCCCTTCCTCCCCCTGCAGTAGTTACATTAAACGACTTGGCTGCGTAGCTTGTTCGCTATGTTCCCTTCTGCAAGTAATCTTGTCCTTCAGCTAGAAGCATGTAGGTTTCCCTTATCACTACCGCTTCCCAGCTGCTGGCCTGTGAGGTTAGTAAAGTTTAACATGCAGGGGCTTTGGTTCACTTTGGCCTAGTGCGGGGGGGCTTCATTGACGCTCGTGGTCTTCCACCCCCGAGTTACCTAGGGTGATGCCTAGTGACACCAACAACTCCCTCCTTTGAGAACACTCAAAAGGCACCGGCTTGAGTTTTCTCATAATTTGAGGACAAAATGTGATTTAAGGCCATGGTCTTAGGATCATTGATTAAAGGGAAAAAGGAGGTGTCTTGACTTCTAGAGGTGGTACATACTTTAACCATTAAACATTTCAAGCATGAGAAGAGAGCTAGGGTGAGGAAACGAAGTACAAGACCAGTAAGCAGGGGGCGGACAAGACCACCTCCCAAGCCCCCTAGACTAGGGAGCCAGCTTCAGAGGGTATCAAATAGAGTGGGTTCCTGTTCCTGGGCCTTCCACTAATTGAAGGCCTGTTCAGAGGACAGGATGTGCTTGTTAATGTCCTCTGCGTTATTTGGGACGTATGTGCAGCATTCATTACCGATAAGGGCACATGCTCCGCCCTGGGAGGCCAGGACATAATCCAGGGCCTGGCGATTTTGCAGAGCCAGCAATCGAAGCTGGTACAGCTCAGAGCTTATGCCTTTTTCTATGGCCAGGGTGTCATTGGCAAACTGGGTAAGGAATACAGAGAGCCTTTTATAGAGCTGGGCCAGTCGTCCCATGCCATAGGACAGGAGGAGAATCATACCAAGTCGATCTCCTTCGCTAATAGGTTCAGGGGTGGCATATAGAGACCGGCATCGTCGGGGACGGCCACTTGGGGCCTGGGGGAGAACTCGCAGAGGAGGGGCCAGAAACCCTAGGTAACAGCTACCATACCAGCGGTTGGGCAGTGTCTTATAGGCGCTGTGGCCACATATATAATACATTCGGCCATTTCCTAACATGGAATTGTTGCCGCTTTTACTTAGGCTTGCCGTGTATCGTGAAAAGGTTCGGGGCACGTCGCCCACCCGGTGACCTGTGGCGTTATACAGGGGCATACTGGTGTTAGCATCAGGGGACAGGTAGTATTGGCAGGTACTGTTGCCGGCAAACCACCAGGAAAGGGTGCCGGTGTTGTTTTGCTTAAATTTTTGGTAACATAACAGGCCCACGGGATGAGGCTAATTTAATGGCTTGTGGAATGGTGGTAGCATTACTAAATGGCCTCCAGTTGTCATTTCCTAGCAGGCTAAAGGGGGCTTCTATGGTGCAGTTTTGTTTTACCACTTCGTCCCCAAGCTTAGAAGAGTTCCACGCCAGCCAGAGCTGACAGGTGTCTGACCAATTTTGGGGAATGGCTCTCCAGGGTAGCCCTGCCGAATGGTGAGGGATTTGGGAACATATCCAACAATTGGAGAGATTGAATTCCCGGGCAAAGGCAACCTTCAGGGCCTCATACGTGTTTGTTTCCAAGTTGTTAGGGATTCCTCCCCATCCCGCATGTGCTTGGGGGGAAACGGGAGTTAACGAGAGGAACATGATTCTGGGATGTATTAACAGGTGTGTTGTGAGCAAGACACG
>NW_020664661.1:518872-545404 GCF_002925995.2 Terrapene triunguis | reverse complement strand
GTTAGATAAATGTCTATCAGGGATGGTCTAGACAGTATTTGGTCCTGCCATGCGGGCAGGGGCCTGGACTCGATGACCTCTCGAGGTCCCTTCCAGTCCTAGAATCTATGAATCTATGAATGCTCCCATGGCACAAAGCAGCATGGTGGCAGACCTTGGACCTGAACCCATGCTTTAATTACAATTCCCCAAATGCCCACAAAAGAATAATTACCAACAGCAGACAGATTAGAAACAAAAGGGACCAGGCCAATAGGTTAGGCTGGCCACCTGAAAACAAACACAACCAATGCTCAGAGTTCTCGCGGCGAGTGCGCTGCGACTGTCCAAAGGGAGCACAAGGCATTCCCAGCAAACCTTATTGTCGCTTAAATAACAGTTTAAGTCCCAGATCGTCGCTGGAAGTTTTTTTTCAGCAGGCTGGACGGTCCACTGTTCAGGAGCGGGCACTGCCTTCAGACGGGAGTGATGAATCCAGTTCTTGTGTCCTTCGACCTTTGCTGCTGTATGGGAAACCAACAGGACGGTGTGGGGTCCCTTCCACCGCTCTTGGAGAGGCTCGTCCTTCCAGGTCCGAACGAGTACGGAATCGCCTGGCTGCAAGGAGTGGATCGGGGCATCCAGCGGAAGAGGCTGTGAATCTTTGGTGCACCTGTGGAGAGAAGAAAGAACAGCAGACAGAGAGCACATGTACTGAGATAAGAAACCGTACCCCATTTCCCACTCCCCTGCCAGAACCGGTGTACCATTCAGAGGCCATGCCCTTCCAAACATAATCTCGAAGGGACTGAGCCCTAAACTGCCCTTAGGGAGAGCGCGGATGCGGAGCAAAACGAGGGGCAAAGCATCAGGCCATCGAAGAGAAGCCTCCTGACAGACCTTTGAGAGGTGTCGCTTAAGAGTCTGATTTGTACGCTCCAC
This sequence comes from Terrapene triunguis, assembly GCF_002925995.2. Classification (NCBI taxonomy): domain Eukaryota; kingdom Metazoa; phylum Chordata; order Testudines; family Emydidae; genus Terrapene; species Terrapene triunguis. The sequence goes on along the minus strand of NW_020664661.1, from coordinate 544,483 downwards.
TACCCCACTGGCCTGCGGTCGCCATGGCGTGTGGAGCTTCCAGGGGATCTGTAGGGCATCCGATATCTTTTGAACGACTTGTGACGTGAAGAGTGTTCCATTGTCAGATTCCATCCACTGGGGGAGCCCGAAGCGGGGAATGATCTCCTTGACAAATTTGAGGGCCACCGTTTTGGCAGTGTTGTTATGGCATGGGAAGGCTTCGGGCCATCCGCTGAATCGATCCACCAAGACGAGGAGGTATCTGAACCCTTGGGTCCGGGGGAACTCAGTAAAATCTATTTGCCAAACCAATCCCGGGCCTGGGGTAGGTTCCAGAGTGGCTGGTGGCACTGACACTCCCGGTCGAGGGTTATTCTTTTGGCAGATCAGACATTTATCCTGTACCTGGGATGCTATGAGTCTAAGTCCAGAAGTTAGAAAATATTTACTCATAAGCATGGGTCCAGGTAGGCAGTCCTTGGCACTTCACAGCAGTGTTGGTGGTTAACAGGACTTGGAAAGGGCCTTTCCAGTGTGGAGCCAAAGCAGTCTTTCGTTGATGGACTTTACGTAGACTCAGTCTCCTTGTTTCAATGAATGGCAGGGCTGCTAGGGTCTTTGGTTAGCACTTCTTTTATCTGTGAGAAAAGAAACCTAACACATTTCATTAATGCCTGGCAGTGTTTTGCAGATCTCATAGTTGCTTGGGCACATTCAGGCCCCCTTTTTCTTGGTTGTCAGCCAAGTCTTAGCTGTGAACAATGTCCTTGGATGGGGCCAGCATCTTATCTTTGGACTGAGCTTGCTAGCTATATTTTTTCCTCAGTTAACTCGTTCTGTTCTTTTTCCTTCTCCCCTTCTTGGCTTCTTTTAACCTACAAAGAAAACTTCCACTCTTCACTCATAGACCTTTTCCCAACAATGAACACATACATATTGCCATTATACACGCTTCCAGTAAAATAACTTCTCTACAGAGCTTTGGAGCAACAAACCAGGACGAGCACACCCACTTTTGAGGAATCCACTCGGTACAACCTCTGGTGTCCAATAGCTTTCCTTTTTAAAACCTTAAATGCTTTGTCGGCTTCTGAGGACCAGTGAAAGGGGTTGTGATCCGCTCCCTTAACGCATTCGTTCACGGGTTTAGCCCACAGTCCAAACTCTGGGATCCATATTCTGCAGAAGCCTGCCATACCCAGAAACGCCCGAAGCCGTTTACGATTGCTTGGGATAGGAACTTGGCAGATAGCTTCCTTCCTTTCATTTGAAAGCTGACGCTCCCCCTGCCTTATGTGAAACCCTAAGTATTGTACTTCTGGGAGGGCAATTTGAGCCTTACTCCGTGCTACTCGATATCCTCGGAGTCCAACAAAGTTCAGGAGGCTCACCATAGCTTTAAGGCAAGGGGTTAGACCCACAGCGGCAATTAACAAGTCAGCTACATATTGTAGGAGGAGGACCTTGCCCTCATTGTTCCACTGCTCCAAATCTCTGGCCAGGGCCTGGCCAAAAAGGGTGGGGGGATTTTTAAATCCCTGGGCCAACACTGTCCAGCAAAGCTGCTTTTTAACCCTCCTTTTGTCCTTCCACTGGCTCCACTCTGGGGCTTGCATGGCTGAGGGCTCAATTGCAAGGGTCATTATCCAGGCATTCTCGGGGGGTAAGGTAAGGGTTACTTCATCTTGGGTGAAACCCTTCTTCAGGTCATGTCTCCGCTGTGCCTCCTCCCTTGCTTTGGACATAACCTGATTCTGCTCCACCTCAGACAACAGGGTCCTCATGAGGATATTACAGTCATCCCAGTCAGGCTTGTGGCTGGCCAGACACCCTTCAAAAACTGAGATAAACTTGCTTGGGTTCGTGGAGAATTCCCCTGCCTGTGCCTTAAAGGCTGCTAGGTCGACTGGGTTAAAAGGCACATGGGTGTAAACCTGCATAGTAGTGGCCTGATTCCTATCCGAGCCATGTCTGGACACCACGGTCTCGGAGATCAACGGATAAAATCCCACCGAGGGGGCGATTTCTGGAACCCGAGACACCCTTTCTTTATATGGTGGGAGTGTGATAGCCGAAGGGGACACCGGACCTCCCATTACAGCTGTGGGAGGGTTCTGGGGACTAACAGTAGCTACTACCGAACCTGTCGGAGTCAAATTACACTTTTGCAAGATATCTGTTCTATTTCGTAAAGCCATAAACAATTGCACATGCGTATGTTCGTTCCATTTACCCGTTCACTGACAAAACAGGAGTAATTGAAGGATCGTGTTATAATTAAGTGATCCTTCCGGTGGCCACCTTTCCTGGTCCTCTAGCTGATATTGAGGCCAGTCTACTGTACAGAACCTTTTTAATCTACTTTTAGTTATTGGATTTGCATCAAACCCTTTCCAATTTGCTAGAATGCATTCTAAGTGCGTACACCGTGCCCTGCCTGTCGTACTCTGTCCCTGCCCCATGGCCTAGGGTGACACTGGGCGTCCCCAGGCAAAAGTCCACACCACTGGACTGTTCCTACCTTATCCAAGGGACCGGTTCCTCCCTGTCGCCCTCAACCGCTTCTCCGCTATCCGCGTGCATTGCACCGTTGTGCCCTCCGGGGTCGATCAAACCGCATCTCCGCCGAGGCCCCCGATGAAGTCACCGGTGCGCGCTGGGCGTCAGTCGTCGCCGCAATCCATCAGCTGCCGGGAGGGATCCGGGCAAGGCTAAATTTCAGCCTCGAGCCCACCCAGGGACGCCAAAACTGTTGCCGGCACAGAGGGCCCGAGGGGGGCAACAGCGGGGTTCGTTGCCCGGTGTGCTTCGCGCCAATGAACACACCAGGGTGGAGAAGCAGACAAAGTTTATTCAAGAGCTCTGAATAGGCACTAGGAGACCAGCATGTCTCAAATCAAGCGCACTGAGACAAGCAGTTTTCCTTTTTTATTCTTTTTTTCCCTTCCCTACCTCCCCCCTTCCTCCCCCTGCAGTAGTTACATTAAACGACTTGGCTGCGTAGCTTGTTCGCTATGTTCCCTTCTGCAAGTAATCTTGTCCTTCAGCTAGAAGCATGTAGGTTTCCCTTATCACTACCACTTCCCAGCTGCTGGCCTGTGAGGTTAGTAAAGTTTAACATGCAGGGGCTTTGGTTCCCTTTGGCCTAGTGCGGGGGGGCTTCATCGACTCTCGTGGTCTTCCACCCCACCCCCCCGAGTTACCTAGGGTGATGCCTAGTGACACCAGCAGGCCCATACACCAAATGCCCCCCCTGGGCTGAGCAAGAAACCCTAAGTTCTCCTCTTATACTCAGGCATACAACGGCTGAGGGTGTATGAGGGAAAATCCTTTCGCTTGGAGCGAGGATCTCTAAGACCTCCTCCCATTACCTGGCACTCTTACGACCCGGGGTAGACCCACCTGCACCCTTCCCCCACTGACCAGGGTGGAGAGAACAATGCTAAACCCCTCTCCGGTTCTCAGCCATGCTACAACTGAGGATGGGGCACACCTGTAATCATCAAATCTTCAACATGAAATACCAACAATGCCAGGCATAGCAAACATGAAATACCAAGGGCAGAACAGTTGGTGCGCTCCGCAGGCCTCCCCCTCCCCCCCGCAATTCTTCAACAAAACTGACAGATTTTTGTTACCAATCTGCCTGAGGCATCAGCTGATCAGGCTGAGGCCGCAGGATTGTTTGGGGAGGAGATGACGAAACACACCAAGTGTCTAAGTTTTAAAGCTTTATTAATAAAATAATAAAATAACAGCGGAGAATGCTGGGGTGTTCCCCACGTCACTCAGAGGAGGGAAGAAAGCATTAGTGCCCCAAGCCCTAACCCACTTTCATACTTACACACGCATGACCCAAGGCTGGCCAAGCCTGGGTGTAAGAAGAAGAGGTGGACGGAAGTTCTTGTCCTGGGCCCAAGTCATCCGGGTTCCGCTGTGATCTCCGAATTGCTCCAGCTCTCAGGAGGGTTTTTAAGTCCAGGGTTCCTTTGGGGGTGTTTCGTTCCGCGACCTGATTCTGGTGCTTTTTGTACCAGTCCAAACTAGCTTTCTGTGGTCTCCTCAACTTTCCCAAAACACACCAGCTCCAGGGACGCGCAGCTTTGCTTCCCCCCCTCGTCTTGCCTGTGTTTATTTTTACAGCCCTGGTTTAGTGTACTTTTTCTATGGCTGTTTGTGGCTGAGTGGGAGATAAATGCAGCTGCAGATTTCTTGTCTAGCGCCGTGACCTTGGACTGGGGCCAGTGTAGCTATGTCTTATTGTCGGACTGCGCTAGCTAGCTACAGTGTTGAGTTAACCCGTTCTCTGCTGTCTTCCTCCTTCCCCCTCTTGGCCTCTTGTACTCTGCAAAGGAATCTTCCATTCCACACTCTCACCTTTGACCCTCCCCAAAATGCCCTGTGATGCTTGCAACAGCGTTAGCAATATACAATGCTGATCTGCCTTCCCCAGGGGGACCCCTTGAGGGAGGGGGCCATTGGAGTGTGACAACATAAGGAGTTTGTAACTGGTGGGGTGACTCAGCAGAAAAAGGACAGTAATCATCCGCAAGGATTTTTCTCAGCTGGAAAAATCTTTTCCTGTTTAAATCAAGGCATGTTAGCATTAGCAAAACAAACATAAGCTTCCCCAGCCTGGGTTTCACCTATTCCCCTGAACCTGGAGCTCCTCCTTTCCACACCTGTTCAAGGGAAGAGGGGAAGTCAGTTTAATCCCTTGCTTACTGAGGTGAGCATCCTCTGTCACAGTCCTTGAGACTGTATGCCACAGGCAGGAAGGAAATCAAGAGATCCTTCTCAGCTTTGATAGCAGTCACCAAATCCTGCCTGGCTATCTCATCCTAGACTGTCTTTGTCCAACCTCAGACCCAGGTGCCTCTTGCTGCTAAGAGCTCTCACCTTAATTCAGCAGGGAAACTCAGTGGCTTCATTGATTCCGAAGATGCAGAATGAAGCAGTGATGCCGTCCTCCTGATCAGAATTTTGACCATTCATCAGCACATTCTCATACAAGAGAGACCCTTTCCTCTTAAGATTGGTGAAAGCGAGAGCACTCTTGGGAGCACTGCTCAGCGACCATCAGTGTCTTCTTCAGAGAAGACAAACTACCATGTCCATGAAGTATGCTGGACTCCAGCCACTTATTAACGAGTGCTGGGCAACTTCTTACCTACATCAATAAGAACATAAGAGCGGCCATACTGGGTCAGACCAAAGGTCCATCTAGCCCAGTATCCTGTCTTCCAACAGTGGCCAATGCTAGGTGCCCTAGAGGGAATGAACAGAACAGGTAATCTTCAAGTGATCCATCTCCTGTCGCTGATTCCCAGCTTCTAGCAAACAGAGGCTAGGGACACCATCCCTGCCTAACAGCCATTGATGGACCTATCATAGAATCATAGAATATCAGGGTTGGAAGGGACCTCAGGAGGTCATCTAGTCCAGCCCCCTGCTCAAAGCAGGACCAATCCCCAGACAGATTTTTGCCCCAGATCACCAAATGGCCCCCTCAAGGATTGAACTCACAACCCTGGGTTTAGCAGGCCAATGCTCAAACCACTGAGCTATCCCTCCCCCAATGACTTTTTAGAATCTAGAACCTGCCTGTTTTTATAAAAGGCAAATAAGACTTCTGGCATGTTTGTTTCTTCCCTGTGATAATTTAAGTCATCCTAAGTTTATTTTTCTGAGACTAGAGAAGTTTCATTACCATACAGACTTGTGTATAAGCTCAGCCACAAACAAAACAACTGCATTAGTATGTCTTTAAAAATAGAATTCTCATGTGTTTGCTTAGTATGGTTACACTGTAACTGATTACACTGCTAATGACTCAGGAAGTAACAGGGACTTCTGCCCCAATGTCAGTGAGGTGAAAATGGGACCTGTATGGAAGTTGGGCAGAAATTGTGCTAGACTGATGCTCCACCTGCAGCCCTGGTACTGCTCACCTTAGCGGGTCTTCAGGAGACTCAGCCTTAGCAGCCTACTCCAGTCTTACAGTGTGGGACAGCCTCCTGGGACCTGCAGAGGTGATAGCCCCAATCCCTGTGGATGTCATCAATTCTGACATGAGGCCTGCAGAATTCTGAGGCCTGGTCTACACTAACCCCCCAAGTCGAAGTAAGGTACGCAACTTCAGCTACGTGAATAACGTAGCTGAAGTCGACATACCTTACTTCGAACTTACCGCGGTTCAGACGCGGTCCACACGGGGCAGGCAGGCTCCCCCGTCGACTCCGCGGTACTCCTCTCGTTGAGATGGAGTACCGCAGTCAACGGCGAGCACTTCCTGGTTCGATTTATCGCGTCCAGACCAGACGCGATAAATCGAACCCAGAAGTTCGATCCCCAGCCGCCGAACTAGCGGCTAAGTATAGACCAGCCCTGAGAGATACTGCTAAACTTAGCAATGTCTCCTAAGTGAATTACCCAATTGCCAAGGGGCACTGCTCCTCCTGGAGACAAACAAATCCAGCCAATGTGGCATTTGTAGTCTCAGGTGTTTTAGAGGAAGAACAGCACTCCAAAAAGTTGGAGGCCTTTTCAGAAAGAAGAAAAAACTCATTTTTCAAATTCTTTGTAAGCATGAAAGGCCTTACATCGCTGAAATGCTTTAATTAACCAACTTTTCAGATATAGAAGAACATAAGAGTAGACTACTTGTGAGTAATTTCATGCAGAAAGTATTTGTTTTGAGGGAGGAGTGTGAAATTGGGCATAGTCCTGTTTATTTAAACAGGACATTGCACCATCCTTGAAGAGAATATGCACAGGAAGTGACAAGAAAACTGTTTTAATACTCAGGCCTCTCTTTCTTCCCCCCCTTCTATTTACTCTCCTTGTAGACGGAATGGGAAGCTTTGGAATTGACTGATCATCAGTGGGCATTAGAGGATGTGGAAGAAGAGCTCATGGCAAAAGATCTACACTTTGAAGGCATGTTTAAGGAAGAGTTACAGACGTCTATCTTCTGAAAGCAGAGCTGAGTTTGAACATATGCTTTGCATTTTCATGCAAAAGGCGTTTTTAAAAAAAAATCGGTTACTTACTAAAATACACTGTACTTTTTGATGCTCAGAATAAAAGAGACCATGTTCAGAACTGCAGTTATCTAACTTCCACTAATGTGAGACTCAGAAGACTTATTGTTCCCATCCGTCTTCAAGGTATATTTGATCCAAAGGGGATCAGTATAGGTTTCCAGTTACTAGGAGAGGTTTTTATTTATCTTTTTAGAAGACATGCATCTTTCAGTAATGGCAGCTAAAATAAGAGGCTTATTGACAAACAGTAACTATCTAGTCCTATCATAAATAAATGAAAAATAGGGTTTTGGAGATAAAGACCTCAAAACTTTAGTTTGGAAAAGAGAAGACTGAGAGGGGACATGATAGCAGTTTTTAGGTATCTAAAAGGGTGTCATAAGGAGGTGGGAGAAAACTTGTTCATCTTAGCCTCTAAGGATAGAACAAGAAGCAATGGGCTTAAACTGCAGCAAGGGAGGTCTAGGTTGGACATTAGGAAAAAGTTCCTAACTGTCAGGGTGGTTAAACACTGGAATAAATTGCCTAGGGAGGTTGTGGAATCTCCATCTCTGGAGATATTTAAGAGTAGGTTAGATAAATGTCTATCAGGGATGGTCTAGACAGTATTTGGTCCTGCCATGAGGGCAGGGGACTGGACTCGATGACCTCTTGAGGTCCCTTCCAGTCCTAGAGTCTATGAATCTATGAAATACTTCACTACAACAACACTTCAAACATCAAATAGATCAAGTAATGCACTAGTCACCTGTATTTTCTCCTTTAAAACGTCATCCAGACAGCTGGAAATCCAATTGCTCTTTGATGTTAAAACAGTCAAACAAAGTAGAAAATATAACCATATCAGAATAAGAAATGCAGAACTGAAGTACCAAAAAACTATATCATTCATCTTTCAGAATCAGCCTCAGGATTCAGTTTCCTTAGGTTTTGATTTTTCCTCCTTGTGTTTATAGTCTTTTCCTGTTTTATCAGGTTTTGTTTTCCTCTGAGAAAACCATACAAAGAAAAAAAACCTTGAAATAACACTGAACAAATACCACACAAGCAACTGTTGTCAGAATTATTGTTCCTCTGAAAAACCAAGGTATAAAGTGCAGTTTGCATATGTACGTGGCCTGACTTGCTATGTAATATATATTCCACTGGTTTTGACCTAAGATGATGTGTAACAGAGAGTACAAGAAGTACAGTCCACATTCCCCAAATTCACACTGCCCTTGGAAAAAGACCATTACTCACCTTTGTAACTGTTGTTCTTCGAGATGTGTTGCTCATATCCATTCCAATGAGGTGTGCGCGCCGCGTGCATGGCAATCAGAGAACTTTTACCCTAGCAACACCCAGTTGGGTCAGCTGTGGAGCCCCCTAAAGTGGCGCCTTCATGGCACTGGATATATACCCCAGCCAACCCAGCACCCCCTCAGTTCCTTCTTGCCGGCTACTCCAACACAGGGGAAGGAGGGTGGGTTTGGAATGGATATGAGCAACACATCTTGAAGAACAACAGTTACAAAGGTATGTAACCGTCTTTTCTTCGAGTGCTTGCTCATATCGATTCCAATTAGGTGACTCCCAAGCCTTACCTAGGCAGTGGGGTTGGAGTGAAGTACCATGGATTGTAGGATCGCCCTACCAAATGCCTGTCTAACGATGGCATAGTGTGAGGCAAATGTATGCACTGAAGACCAAGTAGCAGCTCTGCAGAGCTCCTGGATTGGCACCTGGGCCAGGAAGACTGCTGACGAGGGCTGAGCCCTTGTAGAGTGAGCAGTGAGATGGAGGGTCGGGACCCCGGCCAGATCATAACAAGCACGAATACATGACGTGATCCAAGAAGAGAGCCGCTGGGAGGAGACCGGACAACCCTTCATCCGTTCTGCTACCGCGACAAAGAGCTGCGCCATTTTCCGGAACGGCTTCGTACGTTCAGTGTAGAAGGCAAGAGCCCTATGAACATCGAGGGAGTGAAGCCGCTGGTCCTGACTATTGGCATGAGGTTTTGGGAACAAAACTGGAAGGAAGATATCCTGGTTGATATGAAAAGTCGACACCACCTTGGGAAGAAAGGCAGAGTGAGGTCATAGCTGCACCTTATCCTTATGGAAGATCATGTAAGGTGGTTCCAATGTAAGAGCCTTGAGCTCAGAGACATGCCTCGCCGAAGTGATAGCAATGAGGAAAGCTGTTTTCCAATAGAGGTACAAAAGGGAACGTGTGGCCAAGGGTTCAAACAGGGGTCCCATAAGTCTGGAGAGGACCAAGTTGAGGTCCCACGTGGGTACAGGCTGTCATACCTGTGGATATAGACGGTCCAGGCCTTTGAGGAACCTACCAACCATGGGGTTGGCGAAGACAGATCAGCCATTCACTCCTGGGTGGAAAGCTGAGATGGCCGCCAGGTGAACTCTGATGGATGATATCGCCAGGCCCTGCTGCTTCAGGTTCAGGAGATAGTCCAGAATGAGACGCTTGGAGGGGAAGTGTGTCATGGTGAGAGCACCAGCATGAGAATTGCTTCCATTTAGCCATATATGTAGCCCGAGTGGAAGGTTTCCTGCTGCCCAACAGGACCTGCTGCACCAAACGAGAACAGAGGAGTTCAGAGTGGCTCAGCCATGCATCATCCATGCTGTGAGGTAGAGGGACCGCAGGTCGGGGTGACAGAGGCGGCCGCGATCCTGCGTGATCAGGTCCGGAAAGAGAGGCAGCGGAATCGGGGCGTCCACCGAGATGTTCAACAGCATGGTGTACCAATGCTGCCTGGGCCATGCCGAGGTGACCAGAATCAGATGTTTGTCCCTGCACGTCTTGATCAGGACCTTGTGTACAAGGGGAAACGGCGGGAAGGCGTAAAACAACCTGCTCGTCCACGGGAATAGGAAGGCATCTGTGAGAGAGCCCGGGGAGCAGCCCTGGAGGGAGCAAAACGCTCTTCCAGTTGCTGCGCAAGGCAAACAGGTCGACCTGGGGAAACCCCCACTTTAGGAAGACGGAGTGGACGACATCGGGGCGGAGCGACCACTCGTGGGATTGGAAGGACCTGCTGAGGTGGTCCGCCAATGTGTTCTGGACCCCTGGGAGAAACGACGCCACCAGGTGAATAGAATGGGCTATGCAGAACTCCCACAGTCGAATGGCCTCTTGAGAGAGGGGGGAGGAACGAGGCCCCCCCTTGTTGATGTAGAACATGGCCGTGGTGTTGTCTGTGAGGACCGCCACACAACGACCGTGCAACCGCTCCTGAAAGGCTTGGCGCACAAGACGCACCACCATCAGCTCCCGTACGTTGATATGGAAAGAGAGATCGGACGGGGGAAGAGACCTTGCGTCTGGATGTCGCCGAAGTGGGCACCCCATCCCAGGGCTGACACATCTGTGACAAGGGACAAGGAGGGCTGAGGGGTGTGGAAGGGGACTCCGCATACCACCCTTGGGTCTAGCCACCATTGGCGGAAGGCCAGGACCCCTTCCGGGACAGTGACCACCAGGTTCAGGCTGTCTCGACCTGGGCGGTAGACAGATGCCAGCCAGGCCTGAAGTGGTCAGAGCCAAAGTCTGGCATGTTTGGTCACGTATGTGCAGGAAGCCATATGACCCAGGAGACTCAGGCACGTTCTTGCCGTCGAGGTTGGGAAGCTTTGAAGACTCCGGATGAGGCCCATCAGAGCGTGGAAACGAACGTCCAGCAGGAGGGCTCAGGCACGCACGGAATCTAGGACCGCCCCAATGAATTCTATTCTCTGGGTTGGTTCTAGAGTTGACTTCGCCACATTGATGAGAAGACCTAATCAAGAAAATATGTGTGTGACCACTTGAATGTGGGACTGCACTTGTTCTTTGGTGCAGCCTCGGATGAGCCAGTGGTCTAGATATGGGTATACCTGTATCCATCTCCGACGAAGGGAGGCTGCCACGACTGCCATACATTTGGTGAACACCCGGGGGGCCATGGAAAGACCGAATGGAAGGACCGTGAACTGGTAGTGTGCGCGGTTGACCACAAAGTGGAGGAAGCGTCTGTGCGCCGGATGGATTGCTATGTGGAAATATGCGTCCTTCATGTCGAGGGTGGCGTACCAGTCTCCAGGATCCAGGGAAGGTATAATGTTGCCCAAGGAGACCATGCGGGACTTCAACTTACCATGAATTTGTTGAGTCCGCACAGGCCCAGGATAGGCCGAAGCCCGCCCTTTGCCTTGGGGATTAGGAAGTAACGGGAGTAAAACCCCTTGGCCCTTAGCTCCCTTGGAACCTCCTCGATCGTCCCCATGGATAGGAGCGTTTGAACCTCCTGAATGTTGCTCGTGAGAAGGGTCCCTGAAGAGGGATGGGGAGAGAGGGTGGGGAGAAAGAAAATTGGAGAGAGTATCCCCTTTCCACCATGCGAAGAACCCAACGGTCCATGGTTATAAGGGACCAAGCACTATGAAAACAGGATAAACGATTCAGGAAGGGTGGGGTAGGATCCTGACTGAGGTCCGGTACATTGTTCTCAAGCGTCTCTTCAAAAGTTTTGCTTAGGGCCCGCTGAGGGCTTGGAAGGGCCCTGGCCATGTCCGGGTTGGTGGTTGGAGGAGACTCCTATAGAAGTCCTGCCTCGGCCGAGGAGGAGGATAGGAGCGTTGGGGCTGAGGCTTAAATGGCTTCTGCTGGGTAGCCGGTGTGTGCATCCCCAGCGATCACATTATGGCCCTTGAGTCCTTGAGGTGCTGAAGCCTCAAGTCAGTTTTGTCTGAAAACAGGCCCTCTCCATCAAAGGGGAGATCCTGTAATGTTTGCTGAAGCTCTGGTGCTAAGCCGGAAGCTTTCAGCCAAGATATACGTCTCATTGCAATGCCTGAAGAGAGGGTCCGAGCAGCAGAGTATGCAGTGTCCAACGAGGCCTGTAATGAGGTCCTTGCCATCGTCTTGCCCTCTTCCACCAGGGCCCCAAACTCCTCTCTGGACTCGAAGGAACCAGCTCCTTGAACTTTAAAATGGAGTTCCAAGAGTTATAGTTATATCAGTTCAGGAGCGCCTGCTGGTTTGCGATCCGGAGCTGAAGGCCGCCCGAGGAGTAAACTTTGTGCCCAAATAAATCGAGGCGTTTGGCCTCTTTTGATTTGGGTGCCGGGGCTGGCTGACCATGGCGCCCCTTCTCATTCACCGAGGCCACCACCAGTGAACAGGGCTGTGGATGTGTGTACAAATAGTCATATCCCTTGGAGGAGATGAAGTACTTCCGCTCCACCCCTTTAGCAGTCAGAGGAATGGATGCGGGTGTTTGCCAGATTGTCCTGGCCGTGGTCTGAATGGTCTGGATGAGCGGTAGGGCCACTCTAGATAGAGCCTCAGTGGACAAAATGTCAACCACAGGGTCCTCCACCTCTATAACCTCCTCCGCTTGGAGGTTCATATTCCGTGCCACCCTGCATAAGAGGTCCTGGTGGGCATGGAGGTCTACTGGGGGGGACCCGAAATAGCAGTGCCTGCCACCGCTTCATCAGCTGAGGATGAGGAGGAGGCCACAGGAGGAAGAGGATCATCTGGGCCCTCTTGGTGAGCTGTGTCTCGGAGTCCTGAGCCAGCGATCTCAGCATCCGGACCCGGAAGCGGAGTTGGAGGAAGGTTTGGAGCCTGGATGGAGGACGCCCCAGTTTCCATGCTCCCAGGAGCAGGACGGCTGACGGTGGCCTCTAGCACCCGTGGCTCGGAGGGGGCTGAATGAGAAGCCCCTGATGGAGCACCCTGGGCCTGGTGATACCCCAGGGTGTCCAAAAGGGCTATTGAGTAGACCCTTGGACCGGACCTTGTCCCTGCGCCTGCTAATGAGCAGCCCCTGAGTTCAGATGGCTGTGATCCAAGTGGCAGTGGTTGGATAGACGCGACCCCGCGTCCTACTACGTTGAACGAGAGGCAGAATGCAATGGCCACGGTGGTGCCGAGCGGGTCTGCACCGAGTCACGTCGATGCGATGGAGATCGCTACCGCGAAAATGGAAAGCGGTGCCACGATGGGGAGCAGTGCCAGGACCTAGATCAGTGCCAGGGTCTGGACCGGTGCCAAGTTCTGGACCTAGTCCGCGATGGGGATCATTGTTGGGAGTGGCGTCTGGACCAAGATCTGCTCCTGGACAGTGACCGGTGTACAGAGCGGTGCTGGGAATCTGATCGGTGCCGCGAGTACGACCGGTGCCGCGAAGGAGAGCGGTGCCAGGACTGCGAGCGACATCGGGACTGCAAGCAGCATCGGGAGCAGGAACGGTGCCGAGAGTGGGATCGGTGCCGTGGCTCAACGGACAGTGACAGTGGGTGGATAAGGGCCGGCTTGCCCTGGGATGGGACCACGTAAGCAGGCACCGGTGTCTGCTGAGGGGATGCCGACGCTGTCATAGCAATCAGATCCCTTGCAGCCAAAAATGTATGCAGAGTCGATGGCAACTGGACTTCAACCACACTACGCTTTGGGGAGTCCAGACGCACCGGACTCAACGGCTCCACTCTCGGTGCCGGAGTCAACGGTGCCGAAGTCGGCACTTGTGCCCCTGGTTGCTCCTCTACGGGACGCGGCGCTGAGGGCGGATCCAGGGAGGTTGGCTGAGGTGGGCCAGCCTTTTCTGGTCTATGGTGCCACTTCTGACCAGGTGAGTGGGAGCGGTGCCGGACCGATGATGTCGGCTGCGGTGCCGGGGAACGCCGGTGCCGCGGATCTCTATCAGAGTCCGACCGCAGTGAAATTCCTACTGTTGCCGCCGGGGCGCTGCGCACCGAAGTGCTCAATGCCGGGTCTTGGCGTGGTGCTGGAGGTTGAGGGCTAAGAGCCGCCTCCATGAGGAGCTGTCGCAAACGAAAGTCCCGCTCCGTTTTAGTCCGGGGATGAAAACCTTTGCAGATCCTGCACTTTGCGGTCTGATGAGATTCCCCCAGACACTTTAGGCAAGAGTCATGGGGGTCACCCGTTGGTATGGGCTTGGAGCAGGACGTGCAGGGTTTAAAGTCCGGAGCCTTGGGCATGAGCTGCCACTTTAGGTACCGAAGTGCATCATTTAGCTCAGTGGTTCTCAACCAGGGATACACACAGCCCTGGGGGTACACAGAGGTCTTCCAGGGGGTGCATCAACTCATCTAGATATTTGCCTAGTTTTACAACAGGCTACATAAAAAGCACAAGCAAAGTCAGTACAAACTAAAATTTCATACAGACAGTGACTTGTTTATACTGCTCTATACACTGAAATGGAAGTACAATATTTATATTCCACTTGATTTATTTTGTAATTACAAAATGAGGAAGTCAGCAATGTTTCAGTAATAGTGTACTGACACTCTTATATTTTTATGTCTGATTTTGTCAGCAAGTAGTTCTTAAGCTTTTAAGACCAATCAAACTCCTAAAAGGAGTACAGTAGTCGGGAAAGCTTGGGAGCCACTGATTTAGCTCCTCAGAATGCCTGCTGAGATGCCATTAAGCCTGTAGGTGCCTACAGTCCTGAGATAAGTTTCTACAGGTAAATACTTTAGGTGCCCACATGCCAGAGTTGTCCAAGTACTGACATTGCTGAGCAGCTCAGTAGTTAAGGCCTGGCAGGATTCACAAACTAGGCATTCCCCCACCTGTCTTGTCTGCTGGACCTGCTACAGGAGGCGTATTCATGGCATGCCCATTGGTGAGCTGGAGCCGGTTCCCACCGGTTCTCAGGAACCGGTTGTTAAATTTAGAAGCCCTTTTAGAACCGGTTGTTCCGGGACAACCAGTTCTAAAAGGGCTTTATTTAACAAAGGCTCGGACAGCTGTCCACCCTGCCCTCTGCCCCAGCTCACGTCCCCCTCTTCCCCTGAACGCTCCGCCCCCCTACTCCTCCCCCTCCCCTGCTTCCCGCAAATCAGATGTTCGCGGGAAGCCTGAAAGAAGCAGCAGGCAGGCAGATAAGCTGGGGCGGGGGGGCATGAGGAGGGATCCAGGGAGGCGAGGCCCAGCCCCAGCCCCAGCCCCAGCCGAACGGCTCCCTCCAGCCCCGGCCGAGCGGCTCCCTCCGCCCTGGCCCCGGCAGAGCGCCCGATCCCAGCCCCAGCCATGTGCCCCCGGCTTGGGCCCCACAGCTCCAGCCCGGCCCAGCTCGGGCCCCACGGCGCCAGTGCTGGCCCCAGCCGAGCGGCTCCGGCCAGGACCCGAACCCGGACTCCCCCGAGCGGCTCCGGCTGGGACCTGGACCCGGCCCGGTCCCGGCCCCAGCCCGGTCCCGGCCGAGCACTCCGGCCCCGGCCAAGCGCCCCAGCCCGGCTTGGGCCCTGCGGCCCCAGCCCCGGCCGAGCAGCTCCAGGCAGCGTGTTAAGGGCGCAGGGAGGGGGTGTTGGAAGAGGGCAGGGGAGTTCGGGGAGTTGTGGGGGGGTGGATAGGGGTTGGGGCGGTCAGAGGGCAGGAAACGGGGATTGAATGGGGGCAGGGGTCCCGGGGGGCCATCAGGAATGAGGGAGGGGTTGGATGGGGTGGCAGGGGGCAGTCAGGGGACAGGGAAGGGGGGTGGATGGGACAGGGGTCCCGGGGGGCGTCAAGGAACGTGGGGGGTTGGATGGGGCAGGAGTCCCGGGGGGGGCGCCACGACCCCCTTGTGGGATAATGTTGTTAATATTTTGGCAGCTCATCACTGGGCATGCCCAACCTGGACAAAAGACAACCAAGGAAAGGATGCCCCTCCTCCCAACCAGACAGTCTGATTTGGAGCAAGGACTTACACCCAGGTCCCCTCCTCCCAGGTGAGTGCCCTAACCACTGGGCTATTGGACATAAGGGATCGCCACCTCCTTCTCTTCCTTGGCATTTCCTGTGGGCTAGTTTAGGTGGCTCCCCACTCATCTTGCTGACTTTTGTGAATCCAATTCTTAGGCACCTAATACATTGTATAGGGAGCCTGGGCACCTAACTCAGGGCTGAGGATTCCACCGGGCAGCATGGTACCTAAAAGTTACATGCAGCAATAGTGAGCCTATGTCCTTTTTGTGAATCTTGCCTGTAGATTCTAGGCTTGGGTCTGAAATTTTGTGCTGTTGTTTTTGTTGGCACTTTTTTCCAACACTGAGTGAAGATACAGTGCTGTGCATGCATGCTGTTAGTGCACATGTTCACTGCATACCTGCACATAGCCTCAGTCACTGCACAGTTAAACATCTACTCACTGGTGAGGAAGATATTATTTTGCTGCTGTCTAGCCATATAGTGCAAAAGAATAATTTTTTAAAATGAAAAAAAAAATCCATACAAATACTATATTATTGTATCTGAAGGTTGCACAGTTAGATATTAAAAGTCAGGCAATACGACAATTAAAGTTGCATGAATGACCATATAAGGTACTGTAATGGGGTCTACAACCCCCATACTGACCTTAGGTAGGAAGGGAAGGGGGGTTTCTCTCCTGTCTGTGGGCAAGCAGCCCAGCCACACCCACACGTAGCTGCCAGTCATGGAGACGGGCACCCAACTGTGTCCAATGAAGGAACCAAGGCCTGCTACAAAGGAGAGAGTGGGGGGAGGCAGAAAGACCTGGGACAGTGGAGGGGCAGCACCCCTGCTGCAGGCTGCCTCCCCGAGCACAGCTCAGAGACTAAGGCACGCTTCCAGACTCAGGCAAACTAAGTGGGTCTATCACAGAATTACACCATGTTCCCAGACTAGCTCAGGAGTCTCTGATTCTCTCTAGCATCTGTACTTGCCCTGCCAATCCAAAAATCTGTTTTCCTCCAGCACAGCCAACAACTTGTACTTCATACACAGGAAATCTCTTCTGGCAGGAAAGAAAAAATGGGGCATAGCCTTTGCAGGTCACCACCACTGTTCCATTGTTGGTCACCATTGAATCGCACTTAAAGCTGAACCTGGAAAGAGAGTTTCCCACAACTCCCTCTCTGAATGCTCTCCTGAACTCCCCTGTGAGCTGCCTCTGTTCACAGCTCTTGAGTTTGCATAGCAAGTGACTTTTATACGAAGTGTCCCTGCTTAGCTCAGGTCAGCACCACCCTTCTACACCAGGGCGTGATAAACCACTCAGAGACTTCAGACAGCTGGGCTGATCAGCACTCCCAGGGTCAGAGCCCTGTGGTCCTTATCAAGGAACCAGCAAACAGAACTGTCTTCTTTGCTTACTCAGCTGCAGCACAGCCTTGGAGTCCATACACAGAGACCAAATAAACAACGCACAGATGGGCCAAACACACAACTCACCAAGTCCAGCTACCTCCAAGTGCAGAGTCCATAGCTACATCCTCTGAAACTCTCCTGTTGGCTGCCTTTGTTCGTGACAGAGAGTCACAGACTTTAAGGCCAGAAGGGTCACCAGGGTCATCTAGTCTGACCTATCACAGACCACCCAATACCCATACCCTAAACAACAGAAACTAGACCCACTGCAGCTTCCGAGGAAAGTCGGGGATGAGGGGGAGGAGAATACCCTTTTTCTTATTTGTATACGATGAAAGACATCATAATAAGCACTGCTTCCTTGTGCTTTTTTGATTCACTATCTAAAAACCTGAGATGGTTAAAAAGGATGTTAACATTTCAGGCTTCCTTATGCATTAATGTTACTGTGAATCCAGAAATACTCAAGTTATGTCTATTAATGTCTTAAAAATGTGTACAAAATGTGCACAAAAAGGATTTCTTTTAAGCTAAGATTAAACTCTGAACTTCCTGCACATCTGAGGCTCAGACATGCAAGTTGCTAAACCCTCTGGCCCATATTCAGTAAAGCATTTAAGCACATGCTTAACTTCAATCATGTGAATGGTCACATTGACGTCAATGGACTACTGGTGCTTAATGTTAAGCATGAACTTAATCGGCTCTTTTAAACTTCTTGGATGCAAGCTGTCTGGACCTGCTGATTTAAAAATGTCTAACATCAGTGGCTGCTCTTTAATATCCTCCAGAGATACGAGTGGAGTGGAAAGAGTGTTATCATCACCGTATCATGAGAATATATCCTCTTTTTTTTTCCCCAAATGCAGAACAGAAATATTTATTGAACACTTGTCTTTTTTACAGAATGAATGATAGAATCATAGAAATGTAGGGCTGGAAGGGACCTCAAGAGGTCATCTAGTCCAGCCCCTTGAATTGAGGCAGGACTAAGTAAACCTAGACGATCCGTGTCTGGTGTTTGTCTAACTTGCTCTTAAAAACCTTCAATCCCACAACTTCCCTCAGCTAACCTGTTCTACTGCTTAATTATCCTTATAGTTAGAAAGTTTTTCCCTAATATATAACCTGAATCTCCTTTGATGAAAATTAAGCCCATTACTTCTTGTCGTACCCTCAGTGGACATAGCAAACAATTGATCACCATCCTCTTAGTAGCAGCTCTTAAAGCACTTGAAGACTGTGATCAGTCCCCCACCTCCACCCCCAGTCCTCTTTTCCCTAGACTAAACATGCCCAGTTTGTTCAACTTTACTTGTTGGTCATGTTTTCTAAACAATTTATCATTTTTGTTGCGCTCATCTGGACTCTCTCCAATTTATCCACATTGATCCTAAAGTGTGTTGCGCAAAATTGGACACAGTATTCCAGCTGAGGCCTCTCCAGTCCTGAATAGAGAGAGAGAGACTTGCCACCTGCAATTAATACATGCCAGAATGATATTTGCCCTTATGGCGCCGGATATATGCCCCTGCCGACCAGCACCCCCTCAGTTCCTTCTTGCCGGCTACTCCGACAGTGGGGAAGGAGGGCGGGTTTGGAATGGATATGAGCAACACATCTCGAAGAACAACAGTTACAAAGGTGAGTAACCGTCTTTTCTTCTTCGAGTGTTTGCTCATATCGATTCCAATTAGGTGATTCCCAAGCCTTACCTAGGCGGTGGGGTCGGAGTGAGATGTTGCGGAGTGAAGGACCGGTGAACCAAATGCCACATCATCCCTGGACTGCTGCACTATGGCATAGTGGGAAGCGAAAGTGTGCATGGATGACGAAGTCGCTGCCCTACAGATCTCCTGTATGGGCACATGAGCCAGAAAGGCAGAGGACGAAGCTTGAGCCCGAGTGGAATGGGCAGTGAGTCGTGGAGCTGGGACACCAGCCAAGTCGTAACATGCACGGATGCATGATGTAATCCAAGACAAGATTCGCTGCGAAGAGACCGTGAGGCCTTTCATCTGGTCTGCCGCCGCTACGAACAGTTGGGACGTCTTTCTGAATGGCTTCGTTCGTTCGATGTAAAAGGCAAGAGCCCTGCGAACGGCTAGGGATTGTAGCTGTTGCTCCCGTCGCGAAGCGTGCTGTTTCGGAAAGAAGACCGGGAGGAAGATGTCTTGGTTGACATGGAAGGCAGACACCACCTTAGGGAGGAAGGCGGGGTGTGGTCGCAGCTGTACCTTGTCCTTATGGAACACGGTGTATGGTGGATCCGATGTGAGGGCCCAAAGTTCAATACTCGTCTCGCCGATGTGATAGCGATGAGGAAAGCTGTTTTCCAGGTAAGGTACAGAAGCGAGCAGGTGGCCATCGGCTCGAAGGGGGTACCCATGAGCCTAGAGAGGACCAGATTGAGGTCCCACGTAGGGGTCGGATGACGGATTTGTGGATACAGACGTTCCAAACCCTTGAGGAACCTGCTGACCATGGGATTGGAGAAAATCAAGCGGCCATTTTCGCCCGGGTGAAAGGCCGAAATCGCTGCCAGGTGTACCCTGATGGACGAGATCGCTAGGCCTTGTTGTTTGAGTGATAAGAGGTAATCTAGGATGGTAGGTACTGGAACCTGCAGGGGGACAGCATTGTTTAGGGCACACCAGCAGGAGAAGCGTTTCCACTTGGCCAGGTATGTGGACCTAGTGGAGGGCTTTCTGCTTCCTAAGAGAACTTGCTGCACCAAACTGGAGCAACGCAGCTCAGATTGTGTCAGCCATGCAGCATCCACGCTGTAAGATGAAGACACTGCAGGTCCGGATGGCGTAACCTGCCGTGATCCTGAGTGATCAGGTCTGGCCACAATGGAAGAGGAATTGGCTTGGTCACCGACAGATCGAGGAGTGTGGTGTAGCAGTGTTGTCTGGGCCACGCTGGAGCGATCAAGATTAAGCAGGCCTTGTCTCTGCGTAACTTCAGAAGGACCTTGTGGACCAATGGAAATGGAGGGAAGGCATAGAGCAAGTGGTCTTTCCACTGCATCAGGAAGGCGTCCGACAGGGAACCCAGGGAGCGTCCCTGGAGAGAGCAGAACACCTGGCATTTCCAATTCTCGCGAGAGGCGAAAAGGTCTATGTGGGGAAATCCCCACTTCCGGAAAACAGAATGGATAACGTCCAGACGTATTGACCACTCGTGAGCTAGGAAGGACCTGCTTAGGCGATCTGCCAAGGTGTTCTGGACTCCTGGGAGAAACGATGCCACCAGGTCGATTGCATGGGCTTTGCAGAACTCCCAGAGGTGTATGGCCTCCTGACAGAGGAGGGACGTCTGAGCTCCGCCTTGTTTGTTGATATAAAACATGGCCGTTGTGTTGTCTGTGAAGATCGTGACACAACGGCCCTGTAGGTGCTTGCGGAATGCCTGACACGCCAGGCGTACTGCTCTCAGTTCCCGTACATTGATGTGTAGGGCTAGTTCTTGTGTGGACCAAAGCCCTTGTGTGCGAAGGTCCGTGAGGTTAGCGCCCCAGCCCAGAGAAGACGCGTCCGTAGTGAGGGCCAGAGAGGGCTGTCGGGCATGGAATGGCCTTCCCCCGCAAACAAGGCTGGGGTTTAGCCACCAAGCTAGAGAGGCTAGGACTCCCGTCGGCACAGTTATACCCTGTCCAGACTGTCTCGGCCTGAGCGGTATACAGATGAGAGCCAAGTCTGAAGTGGACGGAGGCGAAGCCTGGCGTGTCTGGTCACGAAGGTGCATGAGGCCATGTGGCCCAGAAGACCGAGGCACGTGCGTGCTGTCGAGGTCGGGAATCTTTGGAGGCCGTGAATAATGGTCACCATGGACTGGAAGCGGGCCTGTGGTAAGCACGCCCTGGCTAGATTGGAGTCCAGGGTTGCTCCAATAAAGTCTATTCTTTGGGTTGGCTCCAAAGTGGACTTTTCGGTATTGAGCAGAAGGCCCAATTGCCTGAACAATCTCTTGACGAATTGAAGATGAGACCTCACCTGTAGCTAGGACCGGCCCCTGATGAGCCAGTCGTCGAGGTATGGAAACACTTGTATCCGATGTCGACAGAGGTAGGCAGCAACGACGGCCATACATTTGGTAAACACTCTCGGCGCCGTGCACAGCCCAAAGGGGAGGACGGCAAATTGGTAATGTTTGTGGTTTACCATAAAGCGCAAGAAGCGCCTGTGTGGAGGGTAAATTGCAATGTGAAAATACGCGTCCTTTATGTCGAGGGTGGCGTACCAGTCTCCGGGATCCAGGGAAGGGATAATGGTCCCCAAGGAGACCATGCGGAATTTCAACTTTACCATGAATTTATTGAGTCCGCGCAGGTCCAGGATGGGCCGAAGTCCCTCCTTTGCCTTGGGGATTAGGAAGTAACGGGAGTAAAAACCCCTGCCTCTCAAGTCCTTTGGGACCTACTCTACCGCTCCAACAGATAGGAGCGCCCTCACCTCCTGTAAGAGGAGTTGCTCATGAGAAGGGGATGGGGAGGGAGGGTGGGAAGGGGGGGGCGCGAAACAAACTGAAGATGGTATCCTGTTTCCACCGTGCGTAGGATCCAGCGATCTGATGTTATATGGGACCACGCAGGGAGGAAAAAGGAGAGGCGGTTGTAGAAAAGTAGGGAAGGATGTTGTATGGAGACTGGTGCTCTGCCCTCGGGCGCACCTTCAAAAGTTTTGTCTGGGTCCCACCAGTGGTCTTGGCAGGCCCTGATTCTGGCCAGGTTGAGGACCAGATTGTCTCCTTCTACCAACCCGGCCACGGTGTCTAGTGAAGTCCTGTCATGGGCGAGGGTTAGGGTAGGTGCGCTGAGGTTGTGGCCGGAAGGACCTATGCTGTGTCACCGGGGTGTGCATGCCCAATGAGCGCATGATGGCCTGGTTGTCCTTCAGACTTTGTAGCCTGGGGTCGGTTTTGTCCAAAAATAGACCCTGCCCATCAAAGGGCAGGTCTTGTATAGTCTGCTGCAACTCCAGAGGCACACCGGATACTTGCAGCCAGGAAATGCGGTGCATAGCCACTCCCGAAGCTAGAGTTCTGGCCGCTGAGTCTGCAGCGTCCAAAGACGCCTGTAGCAAAGTTCTCGCCACCTTCTTGCCTTCTTCGAGCAAGGCCCCAAATTCTTCCCTGGACTCCTGGGGAACCAGCTCTTTGAATTTTCCCATCGAGTTCCAGGTATTATAATTGTAACGGCTCAGGAGGGCCTGTTGGTTAGCCACCCTGAGCTGTAGACCCCCAGTGGAGTAGATTTTGCACCCGAACAAATCCTGGCGCCTAGCGTCCTTGGACTTAGGGGCAGCCGCGTGCTGGCCATGTCTCTCCCTCTCGTTGACAAACTGCACAACGAGGGAGCACGGTTGTGGGTGCACATACAAATATTCATAGTCTTTTGAAGGAACCATGTACTTCCTCTCCACCCCTCTAGCCATGGGAGGGATAGACGCTGGGGATTGCCAGATGGTATTGGCATTATCCTGGATGGTTCGAATGAAAGGCAAGGCTACCTGTGTGGGGGCATCAGCAGATAAGATGTCCACCACAGGATCCTCAACTTGCACCACCTCCTCTACCTGAAGGTTCATATTTTGTGCCACCCTCCTTAACAAGTCTTGGTGTGCACGAAGGTCTATAGGGGGTGGTCCGGAGGTGGATGTGCCAGCTACTGCCTCATCAGGCGAAGATGAGGACGACAGCCCTGGGACTAACGGATCCTGGGGAAGTTCAGACTGAAGAGGGTCCGGTTGCCCTGGTTCTACCCCACTAGGGTCCTGGGCTTGTTCAGGCGGTATGGTCGCCGCATCTGAGGCCACCTGAGGGGGGCGGCTCACAGTGGCTTCCGGTACTTGGTGCTCCGAATGGGCAGATCGAGAAGCACCCGAGGGAGCCCCCTGGGCTTAGTGGTATGTCCAGGGGGTCCAGAAGGACCACTGAGGTGGCCCCTGGTCCTGTTCTTCATCATGCTGACTAGCACCATCCGCTTCTTGACCCAGGATGTGATACCCACTGCCCGCTTGTGAAGACGTCGAATTCGGGCATGAAGGCCAGGGCGGTGCCGAACTCACATGCTGCACCGTACCCAGACGGTCTGCGCGTGAGGGCCGGAGACCGGTGCCGGGGACTTGAGCGGTACCAGGATCGGGACCGACGGTCGTAGTGGTGTCGGGAGGGTGATCTCGACCTAGACGAGGACCTGCGGCTCCGGCGGTGCCGAGATCGGCTGCGAGGAGACCGATGCCAAGACCGGTGCCGAGAGCTGGATCGGTACCGATCATACCGGGAAGGAGATCTTCTTGAGACAGAACGGTGCCGCGAGTACGACCGGCGCCGAGATGAGGATCGGTGCCGGGACTGTGAGCGGCGTCGGGACCGGGACTGCGACCTGGATCGGGAGCCGGATTGGTGCCGAGCTGTCTCAGTATGCGACAGAGGTCGCAGAAAGGTGGGCTTCCCTATAGAGGGAACAGACCACACTGGCGGTGCCGGGGGCTGAGACGATCCAGCCTCAGTCATCGCGATTAGATCGCGAGCGGTGGAAAAGGTCTCTGGAGTAGATGGCAGACCAAGCTCAACCACGTTGTGCACCAGGGAGCTTATATGCACCGGACTCAACATCGCTTGCGGCGCCGGAATCAATGGTGCCAGAGTAGGCGTCACCGAGGGTCGGTCTGGTACTGTTCGAAGCTCCAAAGGAGGCACAGGCAGAGCTTGTGGCTGTGGAGGACAGCAGGTACTTTACGCTGCTTTCTAGCCTGAGGAGAGAGCGACCGGTGCTGCGTCTTCGACGGTGCTGGAGAAGCCCGGTGCCGGGAATCTTTGCTGGTGCCAGGTCATTCCGGTGCCAGAGGCGCGCTTCGGACTGACGGTGCCTGATCTGCGCGCGGTGCCGGGGGCACAGGGCTAAGTGCCGCTTCCATAAGGAGCTGCTTCAAACGAAAGTCCCGCTCCTTTTTTGTTCGGGGTTTGAAAGACTTACAAATGCGGCACTTATCTGTCTGATGGCTTTCCCCCAGGCACTTCAAGCAGGAGTCTTGGGGCTCTCCTATAGGCATCAGCTTGAGGCAGGCCGAGCAAGGCTTGAAACTCGGAGACTTGGGCATGAGCCCTTGCACCGGGGAGGAAAGACGGGGATAACCCCGTTTCCTCAACTTACCTACACTAACTACACAACTTACTAATCACTACACTACAACTATTAAAACTATTAAACTACTCTAAAGAACTATCTAACAACGAGAAAAGCTAGGGATGTGGAGATCAGCTATGCCACGCTCCACAGTTCCAACGATGGTCAGGGGCGGTAAGAAGGAACTGAGGGGGCGCTGGGTTGGCAGGGGCATATATCCGGCGCCATAAGGGCGCCTCAGCCGACCCACCGAGAGTTGCTAGGGTAAAAATCTTCCGACGGTCATGCACGCGGTGCGCACACCTAATTGGAATTGATATGAGCAAGCACTCGAAGAAGAATATCTTTTACTGGATTAACTTCTGTTGGTAAGAGAGAGAGAGAGAGAAGTTTTTGAGCCACACAGTGCTCTTCTTTAGCTCTGTTGTTGGTCCAGTAAAAGATATTACTTCACCCACCTTGTCTCTCTAATAGCCCGGGACCAACATGGCTACACCTACACTGCATACACCCAGGAATGGATTTAGGGGTTGGTGACCCAGGCGACTGCCTGGGGTGCTGGGCTTGGAGGGTGCCGTTTTTGCTGTTAGCAACAAAAGGGAAAATAGAATGTTTGAAGTAAACTGTTTCAGGTATTCTTTATGTGGATTCATTTTTTACTAACTTCCTAGAATGTTCTGGACCTTTGTAGAATCTCATGGAACCTTCCAGGCTTTCTGAGAACTACATTTTCCTTGAACCTCCTAGAATATTGTCAACCAGCCTTTTAACAAATGCGGAGAGGCACTGAAGATGCCCTTCGCTTGACATGCCATTTGGTCTAGGGCTGGCCCTGAATACAGCCACCTTATAGTAATTTCATTTAGACCAGGGGTAGGCAACCTTTCAGAAGTGGTGTGCCGAGTCTTCATTTATTCACTTTAATTTAAGGTTTCGCGTGCCGGTAATACATGTTAACGTTTTTTAGAAAGTCTCTCTCTATAAGTCTATATTATATAACTAAACTATTGCTGTATGTAAAGTAAACAAGGTTTTCAAAATGTTTAAGAAGTTTCCTTTAAAATTAAATTAAAATGCTGATCTTACACCGCCAGCCTGCTCAGCCCGCTTCCAGCCTGGGGTTCTGTTCACCTAGGCCTGCAGCGGGCTGAGCGGGGCGACTCGAGGTCAGGGCAGAGGGCTGGGGTGTGTGTGGAGGTGCAGGGCAGAAGGCTGGGTGTTGGGGGTGACTCGAGGTCAGGGCAGAGGGCTGGGGGTGTGTGGAGGTGCAGGGTAGAAGGCTGGGTGTGGGGGGGTGCAGGGCAGAGGGCTGGGGGTGTGTGGAGGTGCAGGGCA
>NW_020664661.1:518417-518772 GCF_002925995.2 Terrapene triunguis | reverse complement strand
CAGGGCAGAGGGCTGGGGGGGTGGGGGTGCAGGGCAGAAGGCTGGGTGTTGGGGGGAGGTCAGGGCAGAGGGCTGGAGGGGTGTGGGGGGTGCAGGGCAGAAGGCTGGGGTGCTCAGCTCATGGGGGTGCTCCCAGCCCCCTGTCCTGAGCGGCTCATGGCAGGGGGCTGGGAGGGATATGCCCTGTTCCACCCCCTTCCCCAAGGCCCGTCCCTACCTCTCTCTGCCTGCTCTACGGAGCAGGGAGCACGCTGCCGCTCGGCTCGGCTCCCCCACACAAGGGCCGTCGCCGGCAGGGAGAGGGGGGAGGAGGAGGAGGGGCCAGAATGCACCACGTTGTGGGAAGAAACGGGGG
>NW_020664661.1:512110-518317 GCF_002925995.2 Terrapene triunguis | reverse complement strand
GGGGAGGGGGGAAGCTTGGCTGCTGCAGAACCAAGCTTCTGCCTCCGCAGAGGAGATCAGTGGGCGGGGGGGCTGAGTGGGGCGGGGGGCCGGGACCCCCCCCACCGCTCTCCCCTGCAGGGGCAGGAGGCAGAAGCTTGGTCCTGCGGCAGCCAAGCTTCCCTCCTCCCCCTTCTTCCCCCAGCGTGGTGCTTTCCGGCCCCTCCGCCCCTCTTCCTCCTCCTCTCACCGGGCAGGCAGCGTGCCACTCAGAATCGGCTCGCGTGCCGTCTTTGGCACGCGTGCCGTCGGTTGCCGACCCCTGATCTAGACCATATTTCCCTAGTTTGCTAATGAGAATGTCCTAGCAGACTGTGTCGAAAGTCTTACTAAAGTCAAAATATTTCATGTCTACTGTTTCCCCGTGACACCCTGGCACCGCAATATTCACCGTCATATAATTAGGATATGTTTTGTACAAAGTATGCCATATGAGATATCATTCTAAAAGTCTTGATCTGCTAGACATTAATATCTCATTTGATTGTATGTGCTATCATTGTATGTGAAGTTATGAAGTTTGGCTATGTATGTGTTACTGAAACATGGCCTGAGGTTGAAAACACCCATAAGCAGCCTTTGAGGTACAACAGTAAAAAGGCCAAACAATGTTAATGGCTTATTGAGGAAATAAACACAAGCACAAGAATTACCCCATGAACTGTATACAATAGAAACCTCTCAGAGATAGCAGTACACACTGGGAACTGTTTGACCCAGGTCACAGCAAATGAGCTTTCCAGCAAGTGGGAAGAAGATATAAAAGGGGGAAATGACATCATAATGGTACCTCACTCTCCCTACAACAACACACCTAGGCATAAAGACTGAACTAGGGGAAGTGATGGTCCCAGGCTAAAGGGATTTTTAGCCTGTGAATGGAACACCTGGGGAATTCCAAGCTGTAAGCAAGTGCAGCTTGCCCCTTAAGAATCTGCAGCCTACTTATATCCAAAGAGATGATACGAATAGCAGCTTTTCACCCTATCTGTTTAGTATATTAAGTTTAGTTTGAGTTTTTGTTTGTTTGCTATGTAATCTGCTTTGATCTGTTTGCTATCACTTATAATCAATCTTTTGTAGTTAATAAACTTGGTTTTGCTTTAACTAAACCAGTGTGTAGGAATCATAACTCAGGGGCAAAAGGCTGCTGCATATTCCTCTCCACATTGAGGGAGGGCTGAATTTTATGAGCTTACGCTGTACAGTTCCCTGTGAAGTGCAAGATGATATAATTTTGGGTTTATACTCCAGAGGGGGTGCGTGCCTGAGGAGCTGGTAGTTGCCCTAGCTGTAGTCTTCCCATACAGGGGCTGGTCAGAGAGCCTGCATGTAACTGCAGCTAGGTGTGTCCCTACCTGTATGTATGCTGGTGAAAGTGCAGGCTGGAGGCTCGAGGACTTTGCAGCTTGTCACAGCAGTACAGTGTAAAAGGGAGCCCAAGCTGGTGGGTCGGGGGGCTCAGTGGTACTTCAGTTCCAGGTGACACGCTGCGGGGGAACCCATCACACCCCCATTCATGAGACTGGTTTCCCTAACAAAGAAGGAAATCAGATTGGTTTGGCATGATTTCTTCTTGACAAATTCATGTTGGCTATTACTTATAATGCTATTATTCTCTAGGTGCTTACAGTTTGATTGTTTAATAGTTTGGCCAATATCTTTCCAGGTATCGGAGTTTAGGCTTAAGGGGATATAATTTCCCCTTTTTAAAGATAGGTACTATGTTTGCCCTTCCCCTCTCCTCTGGGACCTCAGCTGTCCTCCATAAGTTCTCGAAGATAATCACCAACAGTTCAGAGTTTGCTTCAGCTAGTTCCTTAAGGCCCCTAGGATGAATTTCATCAGGCCCTACTAACTTGAATACATATAAATATTCTTTAACCTGTTATTTCCCTATTCTGGTATGAGTTCCTTGCCCCTTGTTAATATTAATTGTGTTAAGCATCTGGTCACAGTGAAGACTGAAGCCAAAAAGGCATTAAACATTTCATCCTTCTCTGTGTCATCCATTATTTGCTCTCCTTTCTCATTAGTTAATAGAAGATAAAGGGGAAAGAACGTGTAGGTCTAACATATTTCTAGAACCACTTCTTACTGTCTTTTATGTCCCTTGCTAGGTGTAACTCATTTTGTGTCTTAGCACAAACTATGTATATTCACAACTGACTCCAGTTTAATGTAGCTTTTGTCTAGGACTGGTGTGGTACATTGTATTTGAGAGGAACAGTGGGTCAGTGAAGTATAAAAGAACTTGCATATCTTTGGCTCCACAATAATGTCTACGTGTCTAGTGTGCCAGCCCCTTAACATTTTCTTTTGTTCACAATGGTTCTGTAGCCCACGAGAGTTGAATCTGCAGATGCAATACAGTAACGCCTCACTTAACTTTGTAGTTATGTTCCTGAAAAATGTGACTTTAAGTGAAACGATGTTAAGCGAATCCAATTTCCCCATAAGAATTAATGTAAATGGGGGGAGGGGAGGTTCCAGGGAAATTTTTTTCACCAGCCAAAAAACTATATTATATAGATATACACACAGTATACGTTTTAAACAAACAATTTAATACTGTTCACAGCTATGATGATTGTGAAGCTTGGTTGAGGTGGTGAAGTTAGAGGGTGGAAGAGGGAGGGATATTTCCCAGGGAATGCCTTGCTGCTAAATGATGAACTAGCACTCGGCTGAGACCTCAAGGGTTAACACATTGTTGTTAATGTAGCCTCTCACACAAGGCAGCACGAACACGAGGGAGGGGAGACAGCATAGCAGACAGAGACAGACACATACCTTATGTGTGGGGGGGAGAGAGAGAGAGAGAGAGAGAGAAATGCACACTGCCCCTTTAAGTAAGCTGACCCACTCTTAAGTGCATTGTCTTTTTAAGTGGATCAGGAAGTTGAGACAGCAGCTGCTGCCCCAGACTCTCTCTATCTCTCTCCATCCGTGTCCCTTCCCTGTTCTATATGGAGAAGGGGTAAGTGGGGTGCAGGAGCAGGGGGAGTGGGACACGCTGACATTAGCCCCCCCTTTCTCCCCCCTGCACAGCAAGCAGGAGTCTCTGGGAGCAGCTCCAAGGCAGAGGGCAGGACAAGACATGGCAATGGGGGGGTGGAACAGCTGACCTGCCCAGCAGTTGATAGCCTGCTGGGCGGCTGCAGCACAGAGAACTTAGGGGAGGGGGGAGCTGATGGGGGGCTGCCAGTCCACCCTGGTTCCAAGCCCCCACCAGGTAGCTGCAACGGGCTGCTCTTCCTGCAAGCAGTGGACAAAGCAGGCGGCTGCCAAACAGCGTTAGAAGGGAGCATTGCACAACTTTAAACGAGCATGTTCCCTAATTGATCAGCAATGTAACAAAGAAACAACGTTAACCAGGACGACTTTAAGTGAGGAGTTACTGTATTGCTGGAGAAAGTCAGTCACAAATAATGAAACCTCCCTTCTCACAAGAAAAAAAAAAAGCAGCACTCAGAAGAAAACATGAATAGTACAAAACACCGGCATAAAGAAGGGAGAGTTTGCAAACAAACCGCGTTTGTAAATTACTATTATTTTAATTGAACCTTTATATTACATGGAATCTTCCATTTTCCCCCCCCCAGAAAGGCTCCATGTTTGAGAACTGTTGTTTCTTAAGTCTTAAGTCTTTGCCTATGTAAACCTTTGAGCCAGTTTCCCTAGTTCAGCTGGTGCAGAGCAGAGATGGCTGTGCTGTAATCCTCTTCCAAATCCAGCACTGTCTGGATAATCTCTTCATCCTCAGTGTTTGGTCTTCGGTGCCTTGTCTCAGAACTGCTGCTCGCATCCATAAAGATGGCTAAAACATCATCTCTCAGGGGGGGCTCACCTGAGCGCCTGTGAACTCTGCTTAACTCATTCACTAGGGCCAGCTGGCCTGCTAACTCCTCTATACCCCAACTGTTTGGGTTCCCTACAAAATAAAGGAAAATGCCATGAAAACCAGTCCATCAGTGTAATCAGTAATTGGAGAAGAGTAAGAGAGGCTGTAAATATCTATAGATTCATTATAACCACTCAGGGATCTTTACATGGGCACCAACACATCTCCCACCATATACTGGCCGAAGTGTGGCTCAGGAGCGCTGGAGACCTTTTGTACCCCAGTATGCTACGAGCACTGGGCTCCCCACACTGGTTTGCTGTGGGTGCTGCTCAGAAGCATGGTGTTGTGTACATTTTAATCCCACCCCTCTTATTTGTCTCCTCTCTAAAGTGAACAATCCCAGTCATTTTAATCTTTCTGCATATAGGGGTTCTCCAAACCCTGGATCATTCTTGTCATCCTTCTCTGAATCCCCATCTAGTTCTACAGTTGTCTCTTTGATAAGGGGTGACCACTCCTGCACACAGTATCTGGATGAAGCTTTACTGTTGATGGAGATAAAGGCATTATATTTTCTGCATCACTCTCCATCCCATTCCTTATGAATCCTAACATGTGCACTGAGCAGCGGTCTCCTCTGAGCTGTCCAGTGATACTTAGATGCCTTTCCTGATACAGCTTATTTGGAATCCTGCAAATCTGTATGGGTAATTCATTTTTCCCCTCCAGTGTGCATTACCTGGCATTTATCAATACTGAATTTCATGTGCCAGCATGTTGCTCATTCATTAAGCTGAGCAGGTAGATAGCATAGTTGTAGATATTGGCAAAAATGTGGCTTTTGCAGGCCAGAGTACCAAGGTTTGAGACGCACGTAGGGATGTCATTGGTACACAGCTGTGAGAGTGTGAAAATGTCCCTTTTCATCCACTCCATTCCTGTCATAGGTTTTCCCCTACAACGAAATCTGGGCTGTCCCTTAGAACTGCCACTGCATATAACATGGTGAGAAAGTGTAGGAGCCCAGTTAGGTCTGTCTCTTGTTTGGTGGTATAGATGGCAGAGGCGAGGATTGGGAGTGACATGTTTTATAATCCCAGAATATATGGCAGTGAATGAGGTCTGTTAAATTCCCATTCTTTACATACCCAGGCTGAGGTCTTTGTATCCTGCCCCGATACCAAGTGAAAGACCTGCCTTAGTAGCAAGCATTCTGGAAAGTCTGAATCTGGCCTTAGAAGCAACTCAATATAGCTTCAAATGGCACTTTTCTCAGAGGAAGTGGTGGCTGTTCTACTGATTTAGTGTAGCAAGCTTGGGGGCTGTAGGTGTATAATAACTGGGGCAGGATGTTTGTCTTGATAATATTCACCCAGTGCCATTTTTTCAGGCCATTTGATATTGCATTTGGCAGGATTGAGGGATTGCACACAGCAGCGCGTCAACTGCAAAGGGAGAGGGGAAGATAGTTATCAATCTCCTCCCCCCTTATGCTGTGCCCATGGCCAAGGAACATGCCCAAACCACAGGCACTACAGATCTGGGATGATGATCTGCTAGCAAGGCTAGCAGGAGAGAGAGGGGCAGGTTGGGATGTGGTGGATTTCAGCTGTGTACAAGCAGTGCTGCTGGAGGCGTCAAAGATGGGGAAAGAGACTGTTGGGACCAGGAGGTCATGGCAGAATCACTGTGGGGTCTCAATCCTGGCAGTGGGGGCATTGGGTATCTCAGGATGCCCCCTCTGGCTGAGGGGCACACTGATTTGCTATTGGGGCAGCTCAGCAGCACTGAAGGTGCTGAACTGATACTACTTAAGATTTAAATCCTCTGTAGAACAGGTATATCATGCAGAGCCAGCTTCCTATCTCCTTCGGCTGGAGGCATCACCTCTGGGGTGAGAGGGTAGTTTAGCCTCAACGTTGAATCAGTGCTTGGCTTTTTTTGCCGAGCATATTCATCATGCTGCCACTTGGGGTGCAGTGGCCATACACCCAGAGTGAACTGGACTGAGACACAAAACACATTTCATCTAGTTCACCAAGCAGCTACTGGGTGTTAGTAGGTCTGTCAAGTGATTAAAAAATTTAATTGCGCTTAATCGCACTGTTAAAGAATAATAGAATACCATTTATTTAAATATTTTTGGATGTTTTCTACATTTTCAAATATATTGTGTGACAGACCCAGATCAGTGGGGTACAGGAGTCTGGTAGAGGGCAAATATACTGGTCACTGGATGAGTAGTTTTCTGTTCCCTGAGTGACCAGAGCAGGGGCTGCACTAGAGTAATCAGGAACCTGCTAGAACCAGTTAAGGCAGGC
>NW_020664661.1:501592-512100 GCF_002925995.2 Terrapene triunguis | reverse complement strand
GGGCTGTTCCCCAACCCACATGGTGAATCTCTGAGGCAAGAAAATCCGCCAATAAGCGCAGGACCCACCAAGATGGAGGAGGAACTTTGTCACAATTGATTTCCATTACAACACAGACTACAAAGTGTACAGTGCTCACTTTTTTATTACTTTGATTACAAATATTTGCACTGTAAAAAAACAAAAGAAATAGTATTTTTCAATTCACCTCCTGCAAGTACTGTAGTGCAATCTCTTTATCATGAAAGTTGAACTTACAAATATAGAATTATGTACAAAAAAAACTGCATTCAAAAATAAAATGTAAAATTTTAGAGCCTACAAGTCCACTCAGTCCTACTTCTTGTTCAGCCAGTCACTCAGACAAACAAGTTTGTTTTCATTTGCAGGAATTAATGCTGCCCGTTTCTTGTTTACAATGTCATCTGAAAGTGAGAACAGGCATTCTCATGGCACTGTTGTAGCCGGCGTCGCAAGATATTTATGTGCCAGATGCACTCAAGATTTATATGTCCCTTCATGCTTAAACCACCCTTCCAGAGGACGTGTCCATGCTGATGACGGGCTCTGCTAGATAACCATCCAAACCAGTGCGCGGATTGACGCATGTTCAGTTTCATCATCTGAGTCAGATGCCACCAGCAGAAGGTTGATTTTCTTTTTGGTGGTTCCAGTTTCCGTGTCAGAGTGTTGCTCTTTTAAGACTTCTGAAAGCATTCCCCAACCTTGTCCCTCTCAGATTTTGGAAGGCACTTCAGAGTCTTAAACCTTGGGTTGAGTGCTGTATCTATCCTTAGAAATCTCACATTGGTACCTTCTTTGCGTTTTGTCAAATATGCTGTGAAAGTGTTCTTAAAATGAACATGTGTTGGGTCATCATCCAAGACTACTGTAACATGAAATATATGGCAGAATGCAGGTAAAACAGAGCAGGAGACATACAATTCTCCACCAAGGAGTTCAGTCACAAATTTAATTAGAGCATTATTTTTTAAATGAGCGTCATCAGCATGGAAGCATGTCCTCTGGAATGGTGGCCAAAGCACGAAGGGGCATATGAATGTTTAGCATATCTGGCACATAAATACCTTGCAATGCTGGCTACAAAAGTGCCATGCAAATACCTTTCTCGCTTTCAGGTGACATTGTAAATAAGAAGAGGGCAGCATTATCTCCTCTAAATGTAAACACTTGTTTGTCTTGGCGATTGGCTGAACAAGAAGTAGGACTGAGTGAACTTGTAGGCTCTAAAGTTTTACATTATTTTGTTTTTTGAGTGCAGTTATGTAACAAAAAAACCTACATTTGTAAATTGCATTTTCAGGATAAAGAGATTGCATTACAGTACTTGTATGAGGTGAATTGAAAAAATACTATCTCTTGTTTATCATTTTTACAGTGCAAATAATTGTAATAAAAATAATCATATAAAGTGAGCACTGTATATTTTGTATTCTGTATTGTAAATGAAATCAATATATTTCAAAATGTAGAAAAACATCCAAAAATATTTAATAAATTTCAATTCATATTCTATTGTTTAACAGTGCGATTAATTAAAGATTAATTAATTAATTTTTTTTAGTTAACTGCGATTAGTCAACACCCTAGTCTTTAGTAACTTTAGTTATGCCTGTTCAAATCCAGCCAGAACAGGTGGCTTAGAGGCAAACAGCTCCATTGCCTGTTATCTGTCCCCTTACAATTTACAGGTCTTCACAATCCCTTTCACTGAGCTGGAAAAGCCAGCCTACCCTGAGTGTGAGGAAGAAAAGCGGAGCTCTGGACTCACCAGGTTTGTCAGGAAGAGCCTGCGGAATGTCTTGGGAGACAACATGGACAGCTATGTTTGCTTCTGACTTCATGCATCTTTCAGCATCTTTGCTAGACAAAACAACGGAACGGTTTTGGTTCTCTGGACAAGCTGCACTGCAGAAGTTTGTCAAATGGTTGAGAGCAAAAATGGAGCTTTATAAACACAAGGACTAAATGTAGGGCACACATTCAAATGAAGGTATGGTGACAGTGGTTGTATAGTCTGAGACATCTTCTAATGTGCATGTGTAGGGCTCTACCAATTTCATGGCTGTGAAAAACATGTCATGGACCATGAAATAAGCCCTTCCCTGTGAAATCTGATCTCCCCCTGCTGCTGGGATCACCCCAGGCGGGGGCTCCTAGCTGCTAGTTGTGGCCAGGTAGGAGAGGCACAGGACTTGTCCTTTCACTGCATGTCCTCTCTCAGTCGGGAGATCAGACCCACCTCCAAAGGCAGTGCAGAAGTGAGGGTGTATCACCCTCAGTTCTGTGCTGCAGCAGCCCCGCAACTCAGGGCGCCCAGCCTAGGGGCTTCCGTGCGTTGGCGCCTGTCACAGCTTGGGGCACCTAGGCTTGGGCTTTCTGCCCCCGCGGCACCAGTCAGGGGTCAGGGCACCCAGGTTCAGGACACCCAGGCTTGGGGCTTCTGCCCCCATGGCTCTTGCCAGGGCTCAGGGTGCCCAGCCTCAGGGCTTCTGCCCCCCCAGGGCTCCTGCTGGGGCTCAGGGCTTCTACCCCTACGGCTCCAGCCGGGGCTTGGGACACCCAGGCTCGGGGCTTCTGCCCCTGCAGCTCCAACTGGGGCTTCTACCCCACGGCTCCTGCTGGGGCTCAGGGCTTCTGCCCCCCATGTCTTCTGCCAGGGCTTGGGGTTTCTGCCTCCACAGTTTGTGCCGGGGCTTGGGGTGCCCATTTCTCCAGGGGGCCCTGTAGCAGGGTGGTCACCCCGCTCCTGCCTGGATGGGCTTAAAGCAGCCCGGGAGAGGGCTGTGGCAGAGAAAAGCTGGGCTGATGGGGAAAGCAGCCAAAGCTGTAGCCAGTGCAATCAGGGCCCAGCTGGCCCTTATAAGAGGGCATTGGGCCAGAAGCAGAGAGAGACTCTTTCTCTAGTCTGTTGAGAGGGAGGGACCTGGTTGCTGGGAGCATACCAAGGTACCTGAGCTGGAGCAGGGCTGGGGGAAGGCCCAGGGAGCTCTGGCCTGGAAACCCCCAGGCTGCAGCCTAGTGGAAGGCCGAATAGGTACTGGGGTTGCAGAGGGCAGCCCAAAGGGGTAGGTAGAAGCAGCAGGTCCAAACCCCCTTGCCTGTGATGAGTGGCATTTATACTGCAGTCTGCTAGATGGAGACTGGGCAGTAGTCAAAGACTGAGGCAAGGTGGGGATAGTGGGTGGGGGTTCCCTGGGGAGGGGAGACCCAGAGACTGAGGGGTGTACTGCCAGGGGGCAGTACCCCAGTGTGCAAGGGGCACCGGGTCCAGGCGGGACATGGGGGCCAGGAAAAGCGGGACACCGGCCTGCAGAGAGCACTCTGATGGCTGGAGAGCTAATTTCCAGAAGGTACCAGCAGGAGGCGCAGCAGGGGTGAGTCCCGCACGCTTACAGGCCCCAAATTGGCCAGGGCAGGACCCGTGCATTAATCCGCCACTGGCTAGGACTAGCAGGTAGGAGCCCCCAGCTGTAGCACTTCCAGGAGCATGGGGGAGGTCGGACCCACCTCCACCTCTGGGAACATCCTCCAGCTGCATGAAGCTCTGGGGCTGCTGCCCAGCCATGGAGCTTCCTGCAGCCAGGAGAGATAGCCCGAGGTGGGTCTGATCTCCCCCCTAAAGGGGTCATGCAGGGAAAGAGTAAGTCCTGTCCCTCCCCAGCCAGCTGTACATTGGCCAAACCGGACAGTCTCTACGCAAAAGAATTAATGGACACAAATCTGACATCAGGAATCATAATACTCAAAAACCAGTGGGAGAACACTTTAACCTGTCTGGTCATTCAATGACAGACCTGCGAGTGGCTATCTTACAACAGAAAAACTTCAAAAACAGACTCCAACGAGAGACTGCTGAGCTGGAATTGATATGCAAACTAGATACGATCAACTCAGGATTGAATAAGGACTGGGAATGGCTGAGCCATTACAAACATTGAATCTATCTCCCCTTGTAAGTATTCTCACACTTCTTATCAAACTGTCTGTACTGAGCTATCTTGATTATCACTTCAAAAGTTTTTTTCACTTACTTAATTGGCCTCTCAGAGTTGGTAAGACAACTCCCACCTGTTCATGCTCTCTGTATGTGTGTATATATATCTAAGGTGCCACAAGTACTCATGTTCTTATTTCAGATGTGAACGTCTGAAAACGTAAAATTGACTAACTTTCAAATCCAATGGCTGTGAAATTGACTAGAATGGACCATGAATTTGGTAGGGTCCTATGCATGTGAAGGTTTTTTCACGTGGTGACTCACCTGAGATTTATCTCAGACATGAATATTACTATATTGCACTTCAAGCTCTTTGGAACAGGGACTGTCTTACTGTACAACACTTAGCACAAAGGAGCCCTGAGACTGAAGTCTCTAGATGCTACTGTAATGCAAATAATAAATAATACTAAACCATTCACAGATTTTAAAGCCAGAAGACACCATTATGATAGTGTAGCCTAAACTCCTGCATAACACAGGCTGGTGATGCTACACAGGGCTGTGTAACGTAAGGCATTAGGAGGGAGGCAAGCAGCATTCTCCACCTACAGACTGAAGGGTAAATGTGGGCAAAAGAGGTTGCTCAAAATTGCAGAGAATACTTGTGACAGAGTTGGAAATAGCACCCTGGGGTCCTGATTCTCAGTCCCCCACTCTAAGCATGAGAACCCATCCCCTCTCAGGAATAATATCTACTGTCTGAGCTTCTGGAGGAAACATTCTTGCACATCTCTCCTCAGAAGTTCCCTCCTCTTGGAAGTCTTGAAACTCAACACCCTGACCATCTCTAAGCACATGTCCTAACAATATTCATGACAAAGAACTGTGAATACAAACTGTACCTCGCATGCCCTTTCCTCCATCTCTCTCTGTCCCCCAGAGTTCTTGGAAGTTGTCTGTCAGACACAAAAATGGAAGAACGTAGCCAAGTATTTTCCTTACTTGTTAAAGGTTCTCTCTTTGGGCATAAGGGATTTTGGGCAACGCTTACTGGAATAAGGTTTGGTATGAAGACAGGATTCTTTTTTTCCAGCACGCAGGAGACTGCTGCAGACTGGTTGAGATAGGAAGATAAGGTAGAAGTAGGATCTCTTCTGTAACTAACTCTGTTCATTTGGGGCAAGGAGGAAGGTGTCTCGGTCTGCAAGTCTGAATTCTGTTTATTGATGCAATCTTCTGAGAGACAGAAAGGAGCTGTGAGATCTTCAAATGCCCTGTCTATAGCTGCAGTCAGTTCCTTCCTGCATCTCCTTAGTTTTTCTGACATCTCACCTAGAAGGGATGAGGTTTCTAATTACACACTGTATTGTAACCATATAAGGAAAGTAAAAGACAACTGCAGTAAGAATAATAAATCAATTATATTGGTACCCGGAAAGATAATGGAGCAAATAATTAAGCAATCAATTTGCAAGCACCTAGAAGATAATAAGGTGATAGTAACAGTCAGCATGGATTTGTGAAGAACAAATCATGTTAAACCAACCTAATAGCTTTCTTTGACAGAGTAACAAGCCTTGTGGATGTGGGAGGGGAGAAGCAGTAGATATGGTATATTTGACTTTATTAAGGTTTTTTTATACTGTCTCCCATGACCTTCTCATAAACAAACTAAGGAAATACAATCTAGATGGAACTAGTATAAGGTGGGTGCATAACTGGTTGGAAAACCTTTCCCAGACAGTAGTTATCTGTAGTTCACAGTCAAGCTGGAAGGGCATATCAAGTGAAGTCCTGCAGAGAGAAGTTCTGGGTTTGGTTCTGTTCAATATCTTTATCAGTGATTTAGATAATGGCATAAAGAGTACACTTATGAAGTTTGCAGATGATACCAAGCAGGGAGGGTTGCAAGTGCTTTGGAGGCTAGGATTAAAATTCAAAATGATCCAGACAAACTGGAGAAATGGTATGAAGAAAATGGAACGAAATTCAATAAGGACAAACGCAAAGTACTCCACTTAGGCAGGAACAAACAGTTGCACACATACAAAATAGGAAATGACTGCCTAGGAAAGAATACTGCGGAAAGGGATCTGGGGGTCATAGTAGATCACAAGCTAAATATGAGTCAACAGTTACTCCTGGGGGAATTCTGCGCATGTCCATAATTAATGAGCCATGCATACTTTTATTTTTTTGCACAGAAAAAAAATTCTGCCAAAAATGTTGCTGCAGTTCTGCCTTTTGCCCACAAGAGTGCTGTGGTGATAGAACATAGCAGCAGTTCCTGGCCAGCTAGGGAAGAGAAAAAGCCTGCACTGCCTTCTTCACAGCACCTGTCAGGCCAGGTCAGGAGACGGGGCTATGGGGAGACAGACAGCATGGGGCTTCTGGGGGGTCAGACGGGACTCACAAGGGCTAGTGGGGGAGGACAGACTGGGGCACAGGGGCTCAATGGGAGTGGAGGCACAGGGGTAGGGAGGTGAGAGCTACATAGAGACAGAGGGTGGCTGAGTGGGGCACAGCGACACATGGGGACAGGGGGAGGGGATGGAGGGACACATGGGGAGAGGATCAGATGTGCTGATTGAATGGGAGAGGCTAGGGGTCAGCCAGGGTCTGCATGGGGGAAGCTCTCTAACAATCCCTCCCCACGCCCCAAAAAACCTGTTCCATACTTTTTGCATCGATACCCAACAACCCTCCAAGTTCACACCCTAGGCTTCTTCCCAGCAATTACTTCCCTCTCCCTTAGCTCCTCCATTACCCCTAACTCCCCCAAGCCTTTGCACTGCTTCTGAGGAGTGCAGGAAATATGCTTCTGTATTGTAGTTTAAACGAATTATTACTCCAAGTTCAGTATCAATATGCCTAGTAAGGAATCTATTTGTCAAAAAACATTTCCTGAATCTTTTTTGTTCTCTGTACTGTTACATACATACGTGCTGACAGCTATTTTGAAATAAATGACCAAAAATAATTGAAACTGGTGTGATTATATTGTGTTATTTTGACAAATAAAATATGCAGAATTTGAAAATATTGTGCCCAGAATTTCTCATTTTTTGTTGCAGAATTTAATTTTTTGGCGCAGAATTTCCCCAGGAGTAAACAGTGTAACACTGTTGCAAAAAAAGCAAACATAATTCTGGGATGTTGTAAGCAAGACACAAGAAGTAATTCTTCCGCTCTACTCCACGCTGATTAGGCCTCAACTGGAGTATTATGTCCAATTCTGGGTGCCACATTTCAGGAAAGATGTGGATAAATTGGAGAAAGTCGAGAGAGAGCAACAAAAATGATTAAAGGTCTAGAAAACATGATCTATGAGGGAAGATTGGAAAACTTCGGTGTAATGGGTTGAACCCCCCCATCCGGTGCCACCTGATGTGCTGGGGTCCCACTGGTTCCGCCTATTCCACCAGACTGGGTTTCCTCACCCTGACCTAGCTGTGCCAGGCCCTCAAGCCTTCCCTAGCACACACACAGGTAAGGACACCCAGCTGCAGACAGACTGAAATCAGTTCTGTAGGGAAGATTCAGCTCAGGAATTTACTCAGCACTCATGTGCACACCTCCTTTGGAGTGTAAACCCAATATAATATTGTCTTGCGCTGTAGAGAGATCTGCACAGCGCAAACTCATACAAATTGCCCCCTCCCTCAATGTGGAGAAAGATATGCACAGCTTTTTGCACACACACACACCCATAAGAATTGTACAAACTGGGATTTGTAATAAATGAAAAATAAGTTTATTAATTACAAAAGGTAAATTTTAAGTGATTAAAGGGATAGCAAACAGAACAAAGCAGATGGAGCAAATAAAACAAAACATGCAAACTAAACTTAATACACTTAAGAAACAGGTTACAAAATGTAATTTCACACCCTAAATGTTGTTTTAGGCAGATTGCAGAGTTTCTGTAGCTTAGAGTTCCAGTTATTTCTCTTTACAGACTGGACCTCTGTCTCAGCCTGGACTTAGCCCCTGCCTTTCCCTTCAGGTCTTTTTAGCAATCTTCCTTCTTGGACAGGGAGGCAATGGAGAAGAGTCTTGATTGCCATACTCCCCAGCCTTAAATAGAATTTACGTAAGGCGGGAATCTTTTGTTTCCCAGTCTAGCCCCCCACCCCCTCTTAATGGAAAAAACACTGAAAGTCCAAGATGGGAGGTCTAGTACCAGGTGACCCGATCACCTGACCCTGTAGTGTCAAAGCAGCAACCCCGGGAACTTCTCAGGAAGGCGGGAGAGTAGTATCTTTCAAGTCTTATTGTTCTTCCTAATGGCCCATTGAGGCTGATTGCCTACTCTCTGATGGGCGTTCCCCCAAATACACACACAGTTGTAATTGTTACATAGTCAATATTCCTAACCTCAGATACAGAAGTGATACATAGAAATTGGATAAACACATTCAGTAGATCATAACCTTTCCAATGATACCTCACATGACCCATATTGCATAATACATCTTAGTTATGCCATATTCATATCATAATATGGGGAAGCAAAAGTGGATGGGAACCTGGGAGGCAGTGACCATGAGATGGTCGAGTTCAGGATCCTGACACAAGGAAGAAAGGAGAGCAGCAGAATACGGACCCTGGACTTCAGAAAAGCAGACTTTGACTCCCTCAGGGAACAGATGGGCAGGATCCCCTGGGAGGATAACATGAAGGGCAAAGGGGTCCAGGAGAGCTGGCTGTATTTTAAAGAATCCTTAATGCAGTTGCAGGAACAAACCATCCCAATGTGTAGAAAGAATAGTAAATATGGCAGGCGACCAGCTTGGCTAAACAGTGAAATCCTTGCTGATCTTAAACGCAAAAAAGAAGCTTACAAGAAGTGGAAGATTGGACAAATGACCAGGGAGGAGTATAAAACTATTGCTCAGGCATGCAGGAATGAAATCAGGAAGGCCAAATCACACTTGGAGTTGCAGCTAGCAAGAGATGTTAAGAGTAACAAGAAGGGTTTCTTCAGGTATGTTAGCAACAAGAAGAAAGTCAAGGAAAGTGTGGGCCCCTTACTGAATGAGGGAGGCAACCTAGTGACCGAGGATGTGGAAAAAGCTAATGTACTCAATGATTTTTTTTGCCTCTGTCTTCACGAACAAGGTCAGCTCCCAGACTGCTGCACTGGGCAGCACAATATGGGGAGAAGGTGACCAGCCCTATGTGGAGAAAGAAGTGGTTCGGCACTATTTAGAAAAACTGGAAGTGCACAAGTCCATGGGGCCGGATGCGCTGCATCCGAGGGTGCTAAAGTAGTTGGCGGATGAGATTGCAGAGCCATTAGCCATTATTTTTGAAAACTCATGGCGATCGGGGGAGGTCCCGGATGACTGGAAAAAGGCTAATGTAG
The DNA here is from genome assembly GCF_002925995.2 of Terrapene triunguis. Taxonomy (NCBI): domain Eukaryota; kingdom Metazoa; phylum Chordata; order Testudines; family Emydidae; genus Terrapene; species Terrapene triunguis. The sequence goes on along the minus strand of NW_020664661.1, from coordinate 502,768 downwards.
TGCCCATCTTTAAAAAAGGGAAGAAGGAGGATCCGGGGAACTACAGGCCAGTCAGCCTCACCTCAGTCCCTGGAAAAATCATGGAACAGGTCCTCAAGGAATCAATTATGAAACACTTAAAGGAGAGGAAAGTGATCAGGAACAGTCAGCATGATTCACCAAGGGGAAGTCGTGCCTGACTAACCTAATTGCCTTCTATGATGAGATAACTGGCTCTGTGGATGAGGGGAAAGCAGTGGATGTGTTATTCCTTGACTTTAGCAAAGCTTTTGATACGGTCTCCCACAGTATTCTTGCCGCCAAGTTAAAGAAGTATGGGCTGGATGAATGGACTGTAAGGTGGATAGAAAGCTGGCTAGATCGTCGGGCTCAACGGGTAGTGATCAATGGCTCCATGTCTAGTTGGCAGCCGGTTTCAAGCGGAGTGCCCCAACGGTCGGTCCTGGGGCCGGTTTTGTTTAATATCTTTATTAATGATCTGGAGGATGGTGTGGACTGCACTCTCAGCAAGTTTGCAGATGACACTAAACTAGGAGGCGTGGTAGATACACTAGAGGGTAGGGATCGGATACAGAGGGACCTAGACAAATTAGAGGATTGGGCCAAAAAAAACCTGATGAGGTTCAACAAGGATAAGTGCAGAGTCCTGCACTTAGGACGGAAGAATCCCATGCACTGCTACAGACTAGGGACCGAATGGCTAGGTAGCAGTTCTGCAGAAAAGGACCTAGGGGTCACAGTGGACGAGAAGCTGGATATGAGTCAACAGTGTGCTCTTGTTGCCAAGAAGGCTAATGGCATTTTGGGCTGTATAAGTAGGGGCATTGCCAGTAGATCGAGGAACGTGATCGTTCCCCTTTGTTCGACATTGGTGAGGCCTCATCTGGAATACTGTGTCCAGTTTTGGGCCCCACACTACAAGAAGGATGTGGAAAAATTGGAAAGAGTCCAGCGGAGGGCAACAAAAATGATTAGGGGTCTGGGGCACATGACTTATGAGGAGAGGCTGAGGGAACTGGGATTGTTTAGTCTCCAGAAGAGAAGAATGAGGGGGGATTTGATAGCAGCCTTCAACTACCTGAAGGGGGGTTCCAAAGAGGATGGAGCTCGGCTGTTCTCAGTGGTGGCAGATGACAGAACAAGGAGCAATGGTCTCAAGTTGCAGTGGGGGAGGTC
>NW_020664661.1:453361-496592 GCF_002925995.2 Terrapene triunguis | reverse complement strand
ATCCGAGGGTGCTAAAGGAGTTGGCGGATGAGATTGCAGAGCCATTAGCCATTATTTTTGAAAACTCATAGCGGACGGGGGAGGTCCCGGATGACTGGAAAAAGGCTAATGTAGTGCCCATCTTTAAAAAAGGGAAGAAGGAGGATCCGCGGAACTACAGGCCAGTTAGCCTCACCTCAGTCACTGGAAAAATCATGGAGCAGGTCCTCAAGGAATCAATTATGAAACACTTAGAGGAGAGGAAAGTGATCAGGAACAGTCAGCATGGATTCACCAAGGGGAAGTCATGCCTGACTAACCTAATTGCCTTCTATGATGAGATAACTGGCTCTGTGGATGAGGGGAAAGCAGTGGATGTGTTATTCCTTGACTTTAGCAAAGCTTTTGATACAGTCTCCCACAGTATTCTTGCCGCCAAGTTAAAGAAGTATGGGCTGGATGAATGGACTGTAAGGTGGATAGAAAGCTGGCTAGATCGTCGGGCTCAATGGGTAGTGATCAATGGCTCCATGTCTAGTTGGCAGCCGGTTTCAAGCGGAGTGCCCCAAGGGTCGGTCCTGGGGCCGGTTTTGTTTAATATCTTTATTAATGATCTGGAGGATGGTGTGGACTGCACTCTCTGCAAGTTTGCAGATGACACTAAACTAGGAGGCGTGGTAGATACAGTAGAGGGTAGGGATCGGATACAGAGGGACCTAGACAAATTAGAGGATTGGGCCAAAAAAAACCTGATGAGGTTCAACAAGGACAAGTGCAGAGTCCTGCACTTAGGACGGAAGAATCCCATGCACTGCTACAGACTAGGGACCGAATGGCTAGGTAGCAGTTCTGCAGAAAAGGACCTAGGGGTTACAGTGGACGAAAAGCTGGATATGAGTCAACAGTGTGCTCTTGTTGCCAAGAAGGCTAACGGCATTTTGGGCTGTATAAGTAGGGGCATTGCCAGCAGATCGAGGAACGTGATCGTTCCCCTTTATTCGACATTGGTGAGGCCTCATCTGGAGTACTGTGTCCAGTTTTGGGCCCCACACTACAAGAAGGATGTGGACAAATTGGAAAGAGTCCAGCGGAGGGCAACAAAAATGATTAGGGGTCTGGAGCACATGACTTATGAGGAGAGGCTGAGGGAACTGGGATTGTTTAGTCTCCAGAAGAGAAGAATGAGGGGGGATTTGATAGCTGCTTTCAACTACCTGAGTGGGGGTTCCAAAGTGGATGGAGCTCGGCTGTTCTCAGTGGTGGCAGATGACAGAACAAGGAGCAATGGTCTCAAGTTGCAGTGGGGGAGGTCTAGGTTGGATATTAGGAAACACTATTTCACTAGGAGGGTGGTGAAGCACTGGAATGCGTTACCTAGGGAGGTGGTGGAGTCTCCTTCCTTGGAGGTTTTTTAAGGCCCGGCTTGACAAAGCCCTGGCTGGGATGATTTAGTTGGGAATTGGTCCTGCTTTGAGCAGGGGGTTGGACTAGATGACCTCTTGAGGTCCCTTCCAACCCTGATATTCTATGATTCTATGATTCTATGAATATTTCTATGAAGAATATGGGGTGCAGTGTCACACTGGGTTTGTTTAGTCTGGAGAAGAGATTACTGAGAGGGGACATGATAACCGTTTTCAAGTACATAAAAGATTGTTACAAGGAGGAGGGAGAAAGAAAAAAAAACATTCTTGTTAACCTCTGAGGATAGGACAAGAAGTAATGGGCTTAAATTGCAGGAAAGGCAGTTTAGGTTGGACAATACGAAAAACTTCTTGGCAGGATAGTTAAGCCCTGGAATAAATTGCCTAGGGAGGTTGTGGAATCTGTGTCATTGGAGATTTAAGAGCAGGTTAGACAAAAACCTGTCAAGGATGGTCTAGATAATACTTAGTCCTGCCATGAGTGCAGGGGACTGGACTAGAAGACTTCTTGAGGTCCCTTCCAGTTGATTCTATAACTAAGGGTTTGTTTTCACTGTTAGAAAAATCCAATATTTTACCTCAAGGTACCTAATTGAGTGAGCTATCTCAAGGTAAAAAACAGTGAAGAGTAGGACCGCAAGGTAAATTAGACCAGGTCACCTTCAGACAGGAGTACAAGGCTGACCTCCTCTAGTTTATCTTGTAAAAGTAAAGTGCCTGCTTTTCACTGTGTTTTTTACCTCAGGATAGCTCATGCACTTTAGTTACCTTGAGGTAAAAAATGCAGCTTTTCTCACAGTGAATACAAGCCCTAAGGTAAGCAATGGTGTAAAATGAGGATGTAATTCCAGTTGAGGGTGCTGGAGACCAAAGGAGGTCATCACCAGATCTCCAATACATCCAGATATTTCCTGACTGCAGAGCTGTTACTTTTGCATGAGAATGTTTCTATTGCAAAGTATTTCCATTATATGTGTGACGGGTTTGGTCACAGAGATCCCCCTTGGGACTGTCACCTGATGTGCTGAAACTACCTCTGAGCCTGTTTTCCCTGAAGTCTTGGGACTTCAGAACCCTGCCTTGTTGAGCCAGACACACACAAGTCTGCTGCAACACAGATCCAGCTCTGAACCATGCCCCCAAAGCTACAGGCTTTAACTGAAAACCACTCAACAGGTATTTCTGTCTCCAGCACCCGGACACCCAGCTCCCAATGGGATCCAAACCCCAAATAAATCCGTTTTACTCTGTATAAAGCTTATACAGGGTAAACTCATAAATTGTCCGCCCTCTATAACACAGAGAGAGAGATGCACAGCTGTTTGCTCCCCCAGGTATTAATCACTTACTCTGGGTTAATTAATAAACAAAAGTGATTTTATTACGTATAAAAAGTAGGATTTAAGTGGTTCCAAGTAATAACAGACAGAACAAAGTAAGTTACAAAGCAAAATAAAACAAACCACGCAAGTCTAAGCCTAATACATTAAGAAACTGAATACAGGTAAAATCTTACCCTCAGAGAGGTTCCAAAAAGCTTCTTTCACTGACTAGACTCCTTCCTAGTCTGGGCCCAATCCTTTCCCCTGGTACAGTTCTTGTTAGTTCAGCTCAGGTGGTAACAAAGGGGATTTCTCATGACTGCAGCCCCCTTTGTTCTGTTCCACCCACTTTAATAGCTTTGGCACAAGGCGGGAACCCTTTTTCTCTCTCTGGGTTCCCGCCCCTCCTTCTAAATGGAAAAGCACCAGGTTAAAGATGGATTCCAGTTCAGGTGACATGATCACATGTCCTCTGAGACTTCATTACCCACTTGCCAGCACACAGGTATACAGGAAGCCTTACAAGTAAACAGAGCCATTTACAACCAATTGCCCTGGTTAATGGGAGCCATCAAGATTCCAAACCACCATTAATGGCCCACACTTTGCATAATTGCAATAGGACCTCAGAGTTATATTTCATATTCCTAGTTTCAGATACAAGAATGATACAAATAGGATGACCACACTCAGTAGATTATAAGCTTTGTAATGATACCTTACAAGAGACCTTCTGCATAAAGCATATTCCAGTTACATCATATCTATACTTATAAACATATTTTTATGAAAATATGGAGTTCAACATCACAATATGTAAATTAAATATTCCAAAAATATCACATTAAGATACCTATCTTTTCATCTACCCACCTTGCTATCTAGCTGTAGAATTTAAATGGCACTAATCCCCAGTGCATCCGAGTGCCATCCTAGAGTTCAGTTCATAGAATATCAGGGTTGGAAGGGACCTTAGGAGGTCATCTAGTCCAACCCCCTGCTCAAAGCAGGACCAATCCCCAACTAAATCATCCCAACCAGGGCTTTGTCAAGCCTGACCTTAAAAACCTTTAAGGAAGGAGATTCCACCACCTCCCTAGGTAACCTGTTCCACTGCTTCACCACCCTCCTAGTGAAAAAGTTTTTCCTAATATCCAACCTAAACCTCACCCAATGCAACTTGAGACCATTACTACTTGTTCTGTCATCTGCTACCACTGAGAACAGTCTAGATCCATCCTCTTTGGAACCCCCTTTCAGGTAGTTGAAAGCAGCTATCAAATCCCCCCCTCATTCTTCTCTTCTGCAGACTAAACAATCCCAGTTCCCTCAGCCTCTCCTCATAAGTCATGTGCTCCAGCCCCCTAATCATTTTTGTTGCCCTCCGCTGGACTCTTTCCAATTTTTCCACATCCTTCTTGTAGTGTGGGGCCCAAAAACTGGACACAGTACTCCAGATGAGGCCTCACCAATGTTGAATAGAGGGGAATGATCATGTCCCTCTATCTGCTGGCAATGCCCCTACTTATACAGCCCAAAATGCCGTTAGCCTACTTGGCAACAAGGGTACACTGTTGACTCATATCCAGCTTCTCATCCACTGTAACCCCTAGGTCCTTTTCTGCAGAACTGCTGCCTAGCCATTCGGTCCCTAGTCTGTAGCAGTGCATGGGATTCTTCCGTCCTAAGTGCAGGACTCTGCACTTGTCCTTGTTGAACCTCACTGGATTTCTTTTGGCCCAATCCTCTAATTTGTCTAGGTCCCTCTGTATCCTATCCCTACTCTCCAGCGTATCTACCACTCCTCCCAATTTAGTGTCATCTGCAAACTTGCTGAGGGTGCAATCTACGCCATCCTTCAGATCATTAATGAAGATATTGAACAAAACCGGCCCCAGGACCAACCCTTAGGGCACTCCGCTTAATACCGGCTGCCAACTAGACATGGAGCCATTGATCACTACCCGTTGAGCCCGATGATCTAGCCAGCTTTCTATCCACCTTATAGTCCATTCGTCCAGCCCATACTTCTTTAACTTGCCAGCAAGAATACTGTGGGAGACCGTATTATACTTGGGTTTTGCCTCGCGCCTTTCTTCTTCACCCCCTTCTGATAGACGTATGACTGTGTGCTGGCACATCCATAAAAGCATAACTGTATGAGCCATTGCTATGTAGAAATGTGCAAACATCATATGTGCCTTGTTTTCTAACAAAAGTGTAAATTTGCACACACACAGATAACTAAACCCTGCTGCTTTAGAAGCCATCCAGATTTCAGAAGTTAGATGGATGCCTAATTTGAACAGCTATAGCTAGGAAATAGATTCTACAACACAGACAACTCTCTAGATTCTGAATCCATCAGACAGTCATTAAAGATATCTTTCCTGGGCACAGCAACTGGTGTCCATTCAAAAAAGGTAGGATGAATTAGTCTGCTCCAGAAAACCCAATAATAATGGGGGATTCCAACTCTCCCCATATTGACTGGGTAAATGTCACTTCAGGATGGGATGCAGAGATAAAGTATTTGGACACCATTAATGACTGCTTCTTCGAGCAGCTAGTCCTGGAACCCACAAGGGGAGAGACAATTCTTGATTTAGTCCTAAGTGGAGCACAGGATCTGGTCCTAGGGGTGAATATAGTTGCACCACCCAGTAATAGCAACCATAATGTAATTAAATTTAATATCCTAGTGGGGGGGAGAAATACAAAGAAACCTACCACACGAGTATTTAACTTCAAAATGGGGAAGTACACAAAAATGAAGAAGCTAGTTAAACAGAAATTAAAAGGAACAGTCGCAAGGGTGAAATGCCTGTAATCTGCATGGAAACTATTTTATAACACCACAATAGAGGCTCAAACTAAATGTATGCCCCCAAATAAAAAATGCTGTGCTCTGTCCAGGGTGCTAGCAATCTTTCCTCCTGATTTTCATAGAATATCAGGGTTGGAAGGGACCTCAGGAGATCATCTAGTTCAATCCCCTGCTCAAAGCAGGACCAATCCCCAGACAGATTTTTGCCCCAAATCCCTAAATGTCCCCTTCAAGGATTGAAATCACAACTCTGGGTTTAGCAGGCCAATGCTCAAACCACTGAGCTATCTCTCCCCCACCCTTCTCAAGCTCCAGGCAGCTACTGAAGCTTATCTGCCCCACAGCTCTTCTTATATGGGCCTGCCAGGCCCTGATTGGCTGTGCCTCTCAGCCCTTCTCTGATTGGCTGCCTCCTGCGCAGCCTCCCTAGGGCTCTATTAACCCCTTAATGCCCAATGTGAGGCAGGTGCCCCATCACACAGTCAAAAAGGCACCCTTTAAAAATTGGAAGTCAAATCCTGCTGAGGAAGATAGAAAAGAGCATATACTCTGGCATGTCAAGTGTAATTAGGCAGGACAAAAAAGAATTTGGAAAGCAAATAGCAAAAGACAAAAAATCAACAGCAAAAAAAAAACAGTTTTTAAGTATATCAGAAGCAGGAAGCTGGTCAAACAACCAGTGGGGCCACTGGATGACCAAGGTGCTAAAGAAGCACTCAAGGAAGACAAGGCCATTGCAGAGAATCTAAATTAATTCTTTAATTGGTCTTTACTGCAGAGGATGTGAGGGAGACTCCCACACCTGAGCCATTCTTTTTAGATGACAAATCTGAGGACCTGTCTCAGATTGAGCTATGCAGTGTTGCTGTAGCTGTTTTGGTCCCAGGATATTAGAGTAGCAAGATGGGTGAGATAATATCTTTGATTGGTGAGAGACAAGCTATCAAGCTTACACAGAACTCTTCTTCCATCCTGAAGAGGCTCCAGAGGCAATTCTGGCAATTACAGGCTGGTAATCCTAACTTCAGTACCAGGCAACTTGGTTGAAACTATAGTAATGAACAGAATTATCAGATACACAGATGAACATGATATGTTGGGGAAGAGTCAACACAGCTTTTTGTCATCATGCCTCAACATGGGTGATCCAGTGAATATAGTGTACTTGGACTTTCAGAAAGCCTTTGACAGGGTCCCTCATCAAAGGCTCTTAAACCAAGTAAGTAGTCATGGGGTAGGAGGGAAGGTGTCTCATGGATTAGTTGCTGGTTAAAAGATAGGAAACAGGGTAGGAATAAATGGTCAGTTTTCACAATTGTAAGAGATAAATAGCAGGGTCCCCCAAGGATCTGTCTTGGAACTGGTGCTGTTCAGCATATTCATTAATGATCTGGAAAAGGGGCTAAGCCATGAGCTGGCAAAATTTGCTGATGATACTAAATTACTCAAGATAGTTAAGTCCAAAGCAGACTGTGAAGAGTTACAAAGGTATCTCACAAAACTGGTTGACTGGGCAACAAAGATGGCAGATGAAATTTAATTTTGATACTTGCAAAATAATGCACACTGGAAAAAATAATCCCAACTACAAATACAAAAAGATGGAGTCTAAATCAGCTGTTACCACTCAAGAAAAAGTTCTTGGAGTCATTCTCTGAAAACATCTGCTCAGTGTGCAGGGGCAGTCAAAAAAGCTAACAGAATATTAGGAGCCATTAGGAAAGGGATAGATAAGAAGACAGAAAATATCATAATGCCATGAACTAGACACTGTACTGAGCAACATCAAATCCGGAGTGGTGGCAGAATACAACATTCTGCCAGATTTCCTGAAACACCTTGGAACCAATGCCTGTCAATGGTTATCCAAATTTCTGACACAGGTTGTCAACGAGGGTAACTTCTCAAGGATCTGGAGAATGTCAAAAGTGATCGCCCTTCTAAAATCCAGAAAGAATCCGTACAGTGCAGGAAGCTGCTGATCAATCTCTCTACAATCTGTCATCTTCAAAGTCCTGGAGTGCCTTATCCTCCAGCATATATAAATTGCACTTAAACGACAAAGAGATTGCACTACAGTACTTGTATGAGGTGAATTGAAAAATACTATTTCTTTTGTTTATAATTTTTACAGTGCAAATATTTGCAATCAAAAATAATATACACTTTGATTTCAATTACAACACAGAATGCAATATGTATGAAAATGTAGAAAAACATTCAAAATATTGAATACATTTCAATTGGTATTCTATTGTTTAACAGTGCCATTAAAATTGCAATTAATCGCAATTAATTTTTTTAATCGCGATTATTTTTTTTGAGTTAATCGCGTGAGTTAAGTGTGAATAATCAACAGCCCTACTAGCAATCAATAACCATAGATATCAACAAGTCAGACACTTTAAATACTGAGGAGCATTAATGATCAAGGACAATTTGGGGAAGGAGGAAATTAAGGCAGGGTTACAGCGTGGGAACACCTGTTGCTTTTGTCTGCAGAGATTTTTAAGTTTCAAACAGCTACTGAGAAGACCTAGCTACAAGACCATTATATGGCCTATTGCTTTATACAGATGGGAGACCTTACTAAGGTGGAAGAAAGACAGCTAAATATCTTCAAAATAAAGTGTTGAGCTGGATTGTTGGACCAATTGGGGGGATGATAGGTGGAGAAGAAGATTTAATAGGGAACTGCAGCAGATCTATGCAGAGCCAAATATAGTAAATGTAGAGAAATCCCAGTGCAAGAAAGGAGAGGACTTGAGACATCTTTGAAAATAACATGGGTAGCTCAGCTCAGCTTAGAGTAAGTGAACGTAACTCCCATGGCAGTGCAATGTGGCTCTGACCAACAACAATGAGGATGTGTGTGCTGGGGGCTCTCCTCTCTGCCAGAGTGAGCTAAACTGTTGCACCCCATGGAGATGCAGGCATTCTCCCAGGAATTTCTCCAGGATGCAGTTCAATGCCAACAGCTTTATTAGCATGGATAGCACCCTGGTGCCATTGGCAGGTGCGATTAATGGGAGTATGATGTGAAGCCAAGGCACTTTTTGAAGGGTCTCTGACACTGCCAGGAACAATCTTGACAGTCCCTTACTCCCCGTATCAAGGCTGTTCTTTCCCTTTGGGCAGTGCCTTGTTCTTTGCTTGTGGTACAGACGTATACGGATCATGCACCAAGGCAGCTCCCTTGAGCCTGTCTCCCAGCCCTGAGTCCAGGATCCACTGGGCCTGCTGTGTCCCTTGCAGCAGCACATGACACTGGCTATGCCACCCCTCCTTTAGTGGCATTCCCCTCCTTCAATAGGAGAAGAGATGGCAGCAGAAGGTAGGGGCAGGATTTCCTGCCAGCACTCTAGCCAGCCAGGGCTCGGGGCGGGGGGGGGAAGAGGGCTGCTCCCTGAGTCACTGCCCATCCCCGGCCATCCAGGGCTCTGGAGGCAGGGCCAGATTTCACAGTTCTGCTGCTTACATGTAGAGTGAGGGCTGCACAAACGTAACTGCCTTCAACTGAAAGACGCTTCACCCTGTTGTGAGAGACCACTATGAGTTAGAAAATCTATCTGCACCTTGGTCCTGCAGGGTAAAAAACAACAGACTATGTACACAGATTTCCTTTCACCTGGGTTGGCGTGAGTTGCTCAGGGCCCTATCTGTACCATCAGGAGAATAGTACAGCCCTACCTCATAGGGGCACTGGGAAGAGAAATACATTAGTGCTTGGGAGGTGCTCAGTACCTTCAATAGCTGTATTAAAAATACAGCGCACCCTCCTCGAATGCACAGCACTTACTCTTTGAATTTTGTAATTTTAAAAGGGTCCTTTAAGAAATGTAGGGTTTATCTTTTCTTTGTCCCAAGTGATCTTAATAACAGAATAAGATGGATTCTTCAAATGTTCCATATAGTCAAAATTCATTTAAGTCTTGTGCATAGGCTATATTGAAGAAGTCAAGTTGCAATTAAGTTAATGAGTGTTGTCTAATTGGTATGATCATATACGCTACAGACAGGATCAGGACCACAGCTCAGGTAACTCCAAGTACAGCCAGCCATTGTGACATCAGATGTAATTTAACCCTTCCTCTGCAGCTAATTTGCATACAACAATTCTATGAAGGAATTATAGCATCTCAGAGGTCTGAGGGAAGCTGAATTAACGTGTCGAGAGCTCTCGCTGGTGCATTACTCAGCTCAACTGTCATAGCATGGTAAAGGTTCCATGCTAGCTTGGGCATCAGTGCTTCAAAGAAGCCCAAGGTGCTGCTGCCCCAGCTCCAGCATACATGGAGACAGCAGTGCCAAGGGAGCGGAGGCAGCAACATCAGGGGATTCCCTTGTTTCACGCAGTACTGGGCATGGTTACCAAGGAGGGCAAAAGGCTTGTTTGGTGAAACCTTTTGCTGTGTGTCTGGACTTTGGGTTACTTGGAAGGGGAGGATTTTAGCCTTCCACCCTAACTGACCCATGACTTTACAAATTAAACTGACCAACCAGCTGCTGGGAGACAATCGAGCAGCCATGAAACGGAGGCACAGCCACAGCCTGGCAAGAAAGAGGTTAGGACAGCTGTTACCGAAGAGAAGGAAATGGCATGGCTACAGATTAGCATTGTGAGGGAATGCACTGTTGAACAGAATAGCCATTGCAGAAATGAGTAATTGTTTAAGTTTCAGAGTTTCTAACTTTAGAATTACTTTTCATAGAATCATAGGATTGGAAGGGACCTCAGTGGGTGATCTAGTCCAGTCCCCTGCACTCAAGGCAGGACTACATAATAACTAAACCATTCCTGACAGGCATTTGTCTAACCTGTTCTTAAAAACCTCCAATGACAGAGATTCCACAGCCTCCCTAGGCAATTTGTAACCCTGACAGTTAGGAAGTTTTTCCTAATGTCCAACCTAAACCTCCCTTGCTGCAATTTAAGCCCATTGCTTCTTGTTCTATCCTCAGAGGTTAAGGAGAACAATTTTTCACCCTCCTCCTTGTAACAACCTTATATGTCAGTGATTTTCAGCCTTTTTTCATTTGCAGACCCATACAAATATTCAAATAGAGGTGCAGACCCCTTTGGAAATCAACAGTCTGCAGACCACAGGTTGAAAACCACTGTTTTATGAACTTGAAAACTGTTCTCATGTCCCCTCAGTCTTCTCTTCTCCAGACTAAACAAACCCAAGATTATCAATCTCCCCTCATAGATCATGTTTTCTAGACCTTTAATAATTTTTGTTGCTCTGTCCAGATTTCTCCAATTTATCCATATCTTTCCTGAAATGTAGCTCCCAGAACTGGACACAATACTCCATCTGAGGCCTAATCAGCGCTGAATAGAGCAGAAGAATTACTTCTGTGTCTTACTTACAACACTCCTGCTAATACATCCCAGAATGATGTTTGCTTTTTTTGCAACAGTGTTACATTGTTGAGTCATATTTAGCTTGTGATCTACTTTGACCCCCAGATCCCTTTCTGCAGTACTCCTTCCTAGGCAGTCATTTCCCATTTGTACGTGTGCAACTGATTGTTCCTTCCTAAGTGGAGCACTTTGCATTTGTCCTTATTTAATATCATCCTGTTTACTTCAGACCATTTCTCCAGTGTGTTCAGATCATTTTCAATTTTAATCTTATCCTCCAAAGCACTTTCAACCCCGCCAAGCTTGGTATCATCCACAAACTTTATAAATGTATGCCATTATGCCATTATCTAATCATTGATGAAGATATTGAACAGAACTGGGCCCAGAATTGACTTGATATGTCCTTCCAGCTTGACTGTGAACCACTGATGATTACTGTCTGGGAATGGTTTTCCAACCAGTTTTGCAACCGCCTTATAGTAGCTCCATCTAGGTTGTATTTCCCTAGTTTGTTTATGAGAAGGTCATGCGAGACAGTATCAAAAGCCTTACTAAGGTCAAGATATACCACGTCTATCTCTTCCCTCCTATCCATAAGGCTTGTTACTATGTCAAAGAAAGCTATTAGGTTGCTGTGACACAATTTGTTCTTGGCAAATCCATGCTGACTTTTACTTCTCACCTTATTATCTTCTAGGTGTTTGCAAAATGATTGCTTAATTATTTGCTCCATTATCTTTCCAGGTACTGAAGTTAAGCCCAGTTAGCTTTTTGGTTCAATTGTTACCAACAGGCCCATTGTTTTTATTATAGGCAGTGCAAGTTGAACCACCTATCGTAAAGTTGCTTGATGCATACCATCATAAGACCCTGTTTTTAGTTGCTTATAATTTTGCCAAACTTTAACCGTTTGGGTTTAAATTTGCCATGCCAGGTGTCTGCCTCAGGCTGAATGTTTTTGGAAAGTTTCAGTGATAATAGTATAGCCACTTCCAAGAACACCATATGAAAAAAAAAACTTACATCTGTTTTGTTGAGAAGCTCTAGTGCTTCTGTGCTTTGGAGCAAGGACTTGAAATGTGGCAAGCGGCTCACAGTGGAGTGAAGGTGACTCTGAAAATTCACCCAAATTTGACCTCTAGAAATCTCAGTTTGCACATCCTCAGGATTGATTTGTTAGTGTTTGGCTGCTAAATTCTCTGGAGATTCTAATTGCACGGCGCATGCTCTATCTCCTCATGGCTCCCCCATACAATCACACTGCACATGTGCCATCCCCACCAAACAACTGAGCATGCTCCATCCCAGAGATGCAGTGGGAGCAGGACTTTCCCTACAAGTGCTGCTCCCAGCTGCTGGGGTAGCTGTGGTGCCAGGCAGCGAGGAGGAATCTGCCTGGCTACAATACAGAAGGGTGAGAAATTGGGGGTTGGGGCTGAGCAATGCTGTGGGTGAGAGGGGGTTGCAGGAGTCAGAGGGGGAGGACAGAGTCCAGGGTGGCAGTGGGTAGGTACAGAGGGGAAGGGGACAGGAACTGGGAGAGGTAGACAGATGTATGGGGAGAGGGACTGGAGGTAGAGGTGGGACAGGTAGAAGCAGAGGAGGATGGAGACAGCCTGGTGGGGATGGGGCAGAAGGGTTTAACACCAGGGGCGGCAGGTTATATGGGCTCCTGGTGCCCAAGCACCAGGAATATTCAAGGCTGGGGGCTGTGCTCCTCCAATATTTGGAGCTGGGTTTCTCCCCTGGCCCTGCCTGGAGCGGGTCCTGCCCCCTCGGGAGCTTCCTTGCCTGAAAAAACAAAACAAAACCGTGCCTCTCTCCTTTGCTTGTGCTGCCAGCTGCCTGCCTCTGCCTCTGCCTAAGGCTGTAGAGAGCAGCGGCCGGCAGACTGTTGGAGCACCTCAGGAGGGGGAGGGGGAGAGAGGAGGGGGGAAGAGGCATGCATGTGCTTGGGAGCCCTCTCTCCCATCCCCCAGCACCCACCTGGAGGAAACGCCAAGGGGACTTTCGGCCAGGAGATAGACATCTGGAGTGGACCTCACTCACCTGAGCAGCTGCTGGGGCTTCCGTGAGGTTTGACCCTGTGATCCACCCCCTCCCCCCCCACAGCTCCCACTCCTGCCCAATGCTGGGCAAGGGGCAGCCCCATCCCCAGTGAGGCTAGGGTGAGGGGCAGTAGGCTGCAGCAGGGGAGGAAGGAAGCCACATGTGATGGCAGTCCCCCCCCCAGCACCCATCCACCCACTACAGGGGAGATGGGGGAGGGGGGCTTCCTAGACCTGAGCAGCTGGGGCTTGGGTGAATTTTGTGACAACCTACCCCCCCCCCCCAGCCACCACCCTGCAGTCCCCACTCCTGCCCCACGCTGGGCAAGGGGCAGCCCCATCCCCAGTGAGGCTATGGTGAGGGTCAGCAGCAGGGGAGGTCACACATGATGGCAATCCCCCGCCCCCTGGTACCCACCATAGGGGAGATGAGTGGGCTTTCTGGACCTGAGAGAGGCCCTAGGAGCATGTGCAGTGACCGTGGTGCAGAGTGAGTGTGCTGCGTGGGGGGGAGGAGAAGAGGAGGGGTCCCTCCGCTGGAGCTTGCGGAATCCTCTCTGGTCCTAGCCCTGGGGCAGCCTGTCTGCACCCCAAGTTCCTTATCCCCAGCCCTGCCCCACCCCAGAGCCTGTGCCCCCAGCACCCCAACCCTGAGCACCCTCCTGCACTGTGAACCCCTCATCCCCAGCCCCACCCCAGAGCCCTCACCTGAGGGGGAAAACGTGCAACTTAAATTTGGTGGTCAGTTTGGAGTATTATTGTGTTTAGCACAATACTTGATTATTTTACACCCTTTAAAGTATATAATTGGTCGTATATAGGTGTTACGAAGTGGGAATGTTCTTAATGTTTTCTCTGAATACTGTGTGAGTGTCTCAGTTTCCCCTATGCATTTCTCAAGGATCTAGATGGTGGGATAAGGGGGTGTGATTGTTGTTGAGCCCTAGAGGGCCAGTGTGATGCCGTCTGCACAGAGAATGGCTGAAACCCTGTCTCCAGGCAACTGATGGCCTGGGCCGCTCTCCTGCAAGGTGCCAACTGAAGGTGTTGGAGAACAAAGAGATCAGGTGGCCTCCTAATGCCTGGAAAAGAGACAAAGGCCAGAGGAGGGAGTGTCAGTGCCTGTGTGGACTTCCAGGAAGCGCATAGTGTGGAAGGGGATGCTGGGATGCTTTGGAACTACTCCATACAAAGCCAGTCAGGACTCTGGGGGAGCCTCCTCTCTCTGAGCATACTGTCTCCAGGGCAAGAAGTTTACACCTTCCTGGGTCTGACCTCAGAGCATTCAGCATGCCCTTCCACACCGTGCGCTTTCCGCAGCGAGTCTGCCCAGGCAGGTCCTGGGGCAACCAGAGGTCCCTGCACCCCAACTCAGCAGTCAGACGTGACTCTCAGCCAGCCGGTAAAACAGAAGGTGTATTAGACAACAGGAACACAGTCTAAAACAGAGCCTGTAGGTACAGAAAACAGGACCCCTCAGTCAGGTCCATCTTGGGGGTGGGGAGCCCAGACCCAAGTTCTGGGCCTCTCCCCATTTCCCCAGCCAGCTCCAAACTGACACTCCTCATCTGGCCTTTGTGTCTCTTCTGGATAAGGAGGCCACTTGATCTCTTTGTCCCCAACACCTTCAGTTGGCACCTTGCAGGGGAAACTGAGGCACCCACACAGTATTCAGAGAAAACATTAAGAACATTCCCACTTTGTCACAACAGGTGCAACAAAATATAATACCGTATATTGAAGCAGGCAAGTGCTGCTTCTGACTTTCCACTTTTAATTGACCCTTGTAATCTTGTAGTGCCGATGCGTTGTAGCTTCATTTTATATCGGCTTACAGGGCGGGAGCGGGGGGGCACCACCATTTTGGGCACCACCAAAAATTATACAAACCTGCCGCCTATGTTTAACACCACAAGACACTGCCATACAAAACCTGCAATTGTACCCAGGAGTCCTGAGTCTCTATATTTCTCTGCTGTCAACAAATAGCTGTGAAGCCTACTGGCAAAGTTTGTGTCTCATCCTCATCTAGTAACTGGTCCCTAGCTTACTGCTACTGCCAGCTATTCCGTTTTTTTTTTTTAAAGGAAATTACATTAAACAAAAGAAGTTAAAAGAATGTTGCTCTGGGCTGGAATGGACCAGGCCCTGGAACTGAGAACAGGGAGCCTGTCCTGTGCTCTTCAGTGACCCTCTCCCTGCTGGCACTATGCAGTCTGGAAGAGGAAGCTGCCTGACTCAAATTCAAAAAGGACAAAAGCTGGATCCTGGGGAGGGAGAGGAGCAGATTGGAACAAGGAGTCTGGTGAGACTGGGACGATGGGACGGGGAGGAGAGAGACAGCTCAAGGTTGCCTATCCAATCTTAACTTGCCCCCCTTGTGCATATGCAGTATGATACCATTTAATTATCTAATCACACACTATGGGCCCCCTGCCTCATTCAGCACAGAGGATGGACTTGTTCTAGGGTTGCCAACTTTCTAATCACACAAAACCAAACACCCTTGTCCCACCCCTTCCCTGAGGCCCCACCCCCTGGTCACTACATTTCCCCTCCCTTGGTGGCTCACTCTCCTGCACCCTCACTCACTCACTGGGCTGGGGCAGGGGTGCAGGATAGAAATGAGGGGTTCAGGGTGTGGAAGGGGACTCCAGGCTGGGGCCAGGGGATTTGACATGCAGGAGGGGGCTGTGGGTTGAGGTGTAGGAGGGGGTATGGGCTCTGGGCTGGGGCCAGGGATGAGGGGGTTGGGGTCCAGGAGGGGGCTCCAGGCTGGTGCCAAGGGATTCAGAGTGTGGGAGGGTTGAGGTACAGGAGGGGATATCGGCTCTGGGCTGGGGTGCAGGCTTTGAGGTGGGGTCAGGGATGAGGGGTTCAAGATGTGGGAGGAGACTCTGGGCTGGGGCAGGGGGTTGGGGTGCAGGGGGTGAGGGCTCTGGCTGGGGGTGCAGGCTCTGAGGTGGGGCTGGGGATGAGGGGTTTGGGGTGGCTCAGGCCTGGGGTGCGTGCTTACCTTGGGCAGCTCCAGGTCTGGCTCCTAGGCAGGGGCGGGAGGGGGCAGAAGGCTCCATGTGTGGCTCTCACCTGCAGGTATCGCCCTCCCCCCATTGGCCGTGGTTCCCAGCCAATGGGAGTGCAGAGCCAGTGCTCAGGGCAGGGGCAGTGCATGGAGGCCCTCCCGCCTAGGAGCTGGAGCTGCTAGCCACTTCCGGGGCACAGCGTGGAGCCAGGACAGGTAGGGACTAGCCTGCCTTAGATCCGCAGCACTGCTGACCAGACTTTTAATGCCCCAGTCAGTGGTATTGACAGGAGCCTCCAGGGCACTGAACGCCTGGCAACCCTAACCTGTTCTTGCAATGAAGTGCAGGGTTGGGTAGGGAGGGAGTTGTCTGTAGGGCCAGATGGAGAGAGATACAGACTCTATAAGCTCAGTGGTTGGGGCCCTTCCTGGGATGTGGGAGATCCACATTTGGATCCTGGCTCTGCCTGATTTGGGTAAGGGACTGTAATGTGACTTCTCCCAGAACACCCAATAGCCTTGTGCTCAGGGCATTCTCATGGGCTGTGGGAGCTCTGGGTTTAATTGCTTGCTTCAAATCAGGCAGAACAGGATTCAAACCTGGGTCTCCCAGTGAATGCTGTAGCTATTGGCACACATGCCCCCACCAGCCAGCCACAAAAATTCCCACTGTTTGTGTCCAATTGCTTTTTGTGCAGGGCGTGATCACACCTACTGGATCAGGCCCTGGAAACAAGACAGACAGGGGAACACCGAGTTTGTGAATCTCAATGTGCACTAGCCACCAAGCAGCTTGGTGGCCTCAGGAATTCAGTGGTTATGTGCATGCCCACCAGCAAAACTTAGGGGCTGTGACCCCTCTCCTGGAGCTAGCCCCCTAAGCCAGTCCTCTCTTTCTCACAAAAAAACCAGACCCATGCATACCTTCCCCCTCCCCCTTTATAGCCAGTAACCAGGGTTAGGACACTCAAATCCAGGAGCTGCCTGATTTGGAGCAGGGCCTTGAACCCAGGTCCCCTATATCCCTAGTGAGTGCCCAGACCACCAGGTTATTGCGAACACAAGCCATGCACACCTGACGATGTGCTCTGAGGCCCGAGTGGTGAGATAGGCAGGGGACCATATTTGAGAATCCCCCTTCAGGGTCATAGGGGCTTTAGGTCACACAAGAGTACAGACCTGCTCATTCGCTGTGGGGTAGTGTCAGGACTTAGGAAGCTATGCACATGCCTATTTACCGGGAATTTAGGCACCTACTGGGTTAGGCAGCAGCTGAGTGGTGATCTTGAGAATGTCAGTGGCACCTAAATGGTGGACTTAGGTGCCTAAAGAGGTAGAGAGGCACTTAAGACCCTTTGTGAATCAAGCCCAGGGTTTTTAAATCATGCCAGTGTTATTGCAAGCATGTTTTATTGTTGGGGAATTCTGCTCAGTTGTGGTCATCATTGAAAAGGTCACTTTCACTAAGTGACAGTGTTGTCCAGGTCTGTACTTAGAGCAGGCAGTAACTGGTGTCTCTACTGAAGTGGGTAAATAAGGCATTGTGAGGGTGATCACTGCTTCCCGTGAACTCTCTGGACTGCATTGTCCCTAATTTCTCTTAACCAAAGCAGCACTTCCTCACTCTGCCGTCCCCAGTCAGTATTTGCTCTTCTGGCAGAGAAGATGAACAATGCTATTAATTTTCCCTTTTTGTGGATGAGGTCATCATCCCCCCTCCCCCCCGTACTTACCATCTCCTGTAGGGCCGAGTTACTGGACTGGCAAGACCAGATGTGGCTGGGCCCTTCAGGGCAGGCCTAGCCTGGTCTCGGTCCTTCTGGGGAGTAACAGCAGCAGGACAAACAAAATCCAAGGTAGTAATTACACCAGCCTCCTTCCTCAGAGCTGATGGCCAGAGCTGCTGCCACATCAGTCTGTCCTGCGGGCTCCCACCCAACAGCCAGGTCCCTCCTGCTCCAACTGCCACGGAACCTTCCTGCCCCTGCGGCCACACTTACCATTCGCCTCTTCAGTGGGTGTCCTCATGACATTCACAGGCTCTCAAACTGTCAAGAGGGAAACTGCTACTAACCTCCTCTTCTGCCCCAGACCTCACCAGAATAACCTATGGCGATTGGACACCATCCACCAGAAATTCTCTGCTGGTGCCCCACCCCATGCTACCTGGCCCTGGGATCCCCTGCTCCATCTCTCAGCTTTCTCTTCTGCACCTTCCCATACCCCACATCCCCATCCCACACACACACACTTGCTGCTCTCAATAGAGAACATCGGCTGGTTTTGACAGGAGTGACCATTCCATTCATTCACATGCCCCATAGTCATAGATGTAAAGGCCAGAAGGAACTCTTCTGATAATCTATGGCCAGATTCACACGGGGACAGAGGTGCCCAGTTGCCACTTAAAAGACTCAAATCCAACATCTGGGTGCCACTGACCCCCACTTAGCTGCCACCTGACCCTGGAGGGGCCAAAATCTTCACGTGCCTAAATTTTTGCCAGTGGGCATGCGCCAAGTGGCCTAAGTCCTGACGTCACCTCACCACAGCTCATGAGCTGCTCAGAGAGCTAGCTGCCACCGCTCAGTGGGATTCTCAGGCGAGATCCTGCACTGCCTCTCTCACTTGCCAGGCTCCATCCAGTAGGCATGCTCTGTGCATGCCTAATTCACAAAGAGAGGCAGGGCTAGCATGTCAGCACTTCTTTTGTGTGAATCCCTGCTCTGCTAGATTTGGAGCAGGGATGGAACAACATCTCCAGTGAGTGCCCTAGCCAGCAGGTTATAGGAGATTCCAGGGCAGAGGATGCTCAATCTCTCCTGTTGAAGCTGTTTTACTTTGCATAAATAACTGAATAAATAAATACAAGAAGGGGAAAACCTCTAGAAGATCAAATATAACCTGTGGAATGTCAGGTATAACCCAGAGGTAGCACCACAAGATGGAGTGACTATGCATTGCAGACTATCGACTAACTCTTCTCAGCTGGTATTTGTGTTGTTAACGTCTAGCAGCCTTGAGCCCCTCTTGATACTTTGCAGGGAAAATAAAGTAGAATTAGTAGCTGAGATTCATGAAAGTTATTTTATAGCTATGGGCAAGATTTATTATAGTTGACTGGAAATGTGAGTTTATTTGATTAACATGAATAAGAATAAACATCCACATAATTTATATGATTAGATTGTAACTTTAGCGCCCTCATGGCCAAGATGGAGTCTGCTCTGCAGGTGGCTGCAGCAAAGAGAAGTCGTGTGGAGGAACTCAGCAGAGAAACTCCCTTCCACCCCATGGGAACCTGTTCCAAACCCGCAGAGGTAAGCCCTCTCCCCCATCAATAGTACAATTAATAT
The DNA here is from genome assembly GCF_002925995.2 of Terrapene triunguis. Classification (NCBI taxonomy): domain Eukaryota; kingdom Metazoa; phylum Chordata; order Testudines; family Emydidae; genus Terrapene; species Terrapene triunguis. Next base: position 477,243 of record NW_020664661.1, on the reverse strand, counting down.
AGAGAAGAGAAGGTTACTCACCTTGTGCAGTAACAGGTTCTTCGAGATGTGCCCCCCTGTGGGTTCTCTACTCCATGTGATGGCGTGTACTGGCACTGTTGTTTGGAGATCTTCAGTAGCAGTGCCTGGTTGGGCCACACGTGCGCAACTGCTGTCTCAGGGCATCATTTGAGTCTGTTCAGCGCACGCATGGCCCGACCCCCTCAGTTCCGCGAGACAGCAGCTGCGCACGCGTGGTCCAACCAGGCACTGCTACCGAAGATCTCCAATCAACAGCACCGGGACGCACTGTCACCTGGAATGGAGCACCCACAGGGACAGCACTCGAAGAAATACTGATGTAGAGAGGGATGAATGGAGAAAAAGCAACAGAGGGAGAAGATGAGGGAGTGGTAGAGCAGGCTTACATCCAACATGAGGCCCCAATGGCCCAGTGCTATCACAACATAAAAGGATGGACACTGAGCACTACATCTGCACTTCATCTTCAGGAGTCCTGGAAGAGTTCCAGTTCAGCGGCGAGTCTTGTGTGCTCCTGGTCATCTCTGTCTCCAGTGAACTTTTCCCCAACAAACCCCTCGGGTGCCCTCTTCTGCCTCTCGCTGCAAATCCACACAGAGCAACTACCTCCCCTCTTAACTAGCTACAGCCTCCCTCCTTATTCCCAATGCAAAGTCCCAAGCCCCAGTACTCACAGCCCCATACAGCGCTGGGTGACAGTGATACTGGATCCAGCTCCGGTTTGTCCCCCTCAGCTGATTCCTTTTGGCACGGTGCTCCTCCTGGCTCCTGTCCTGGGCCATCCCCGGTAGGCCTACTCACTGTAGGCCCTCTTATCTGGACAGACACCCCCCCGCCACACTCTCTACCTTGACTCCCTCCCTCTGGAACACCAGCACTTCCTCTGCCTCAGGATGAGGTTTTAAAGGGGGCATGCTCTCTAAATCCAAAGGGGGTTACAGTATTTTCTCAGTTCATGTATGTTAATTTTAAAGACCAAAGTTTATCAAAAGCTCTGTATTCCCAAATATCTTCTCCCCATATAAGTACACAAATATACACTCTGATCAAATCACCTTTTAATCTTCTCTTGGAGTAGCTAAATAGATTGATCTCAAGTCTCTCACTTGTGAGGCAGGTTTTCCAGACCTCAAATCATTCATGTAGCTCCTTCCTGATCCCTTTTCAATTTCCTTTCATACCCTTTTTGAAGTGTGGATTGGACAGAATATAATATTACAATGGTCTCACCAATGGCTGTATACAGAGGCAATATCACCTCCCACATGAGATTCTTCTGTTTTTGCACTCGAATAGCACCTTCAGCCACTATATTTCACTGGGAGCTTATATTCTGCTGGTTTCCACTGTGACTCCCAAGTCCTTTTCAGAGTCACTCCTATCCAGGGTTTAGTTCCCCATCCTGTAAGTGGAACTAACGTGCTTTGTTTCTAGATGTATGATCTTTTACTTGACTGTATTGAAGTGTATGTTGCTGCAGTGAGCCCAGCTTACTATGATTGCATGTTGTTCTGTCACTGACCTGTCATCATATTCACTGCTCCCCATCCTTGCCATGTGTCACGTTATTGATTTGAACTGGGACCATATAGAACATGGCTGCAACCAAAGTCCTATAGTGGCACCACATCTTGTATAAAGGGGGTCAAATGAGGTGTCTAAGACAAGGTTATGGTTTGCTGGTTATGATTATGCTGTCTATATGTGTGTATCAATTTTGTAGTTGAAGTTATGAATATTGGCTCTATACTGTCTGTATTTCAAACTTATGCTATGCTTCTGGGAGATCTCCCAGACAAATTGGTGTTAGCTCTGCCTAGCCTGCTTGATGGCCCATTAAGGACCATCAGCTATACAATCGAGAGAAGGCAGATACGCCTTGTAACTCAGCAAAGTATGCAGGAACTTGCCCATGTGACTCCAGACTCCATTTTGCTGTAATTTTCCACAGTAAGAACAAAGATGTTCTTACATCTGGAAAAGACTATAAAAGGCTGATGCCTCATCTCCATCTTGTCTTCAATCCTGCTTTTTACCTCTGGAGGGACTTTGCTACAAACTGAAGCTCTGAACCAAGGACTGAATGACCCATCCCAGCTGTGGATGTACTCCAGAGACTTAATTTAAACCTGCAGTTTATTTCATCGCTGCTATAAGCCTGAACCAAGAACTTTGCCATTACTGTATGTAATTGATTCCATTTAACCAATTCTAGCTCTCATCTATATTTTTTCCTTTTATGAATGATTTTAGATTCTAAAGGATTGGCAACAGCATGATTTGTGGGTAAGATCTGATTTGTATATTGACCTGGGTCTGGGGCTTGGTCCTTTGGGATTGAGAGAACCTTTTTTCTTTTACTGGGGTATTGGTTTTCATAACCATTTGTCCCCATAACGAATGGCACTGGTGGTGATACTGGGAAACTGGAGTGTCTAAGGGAATTGCTTGTGTGACTTGTGGTTAGCCAGCGGGGTGAGACCAAAATCCTCTTTGTCTGGCTGGTTTGGTTTGCTTTAGAGGTGGAAAAACCCAGCCTTGGGCTGTAACTGCCCTGTTTTAAGCAATTGGTCCTGAATTGGCACTCTCAGTTGGATCCTGCCAGAACCCGCATCGTTACACCATGGCTCTGTCCTTTCTGTGATTCTCTGATCTCTCCAACTGCTTCTCCAGCATTCTTGGGGATTCAACTGTCCCACCCTTCTCCTCACTGCAACCCCAGGGCTCATCCCCTGGCCTCCCTTCTTACACTATCTTGCCAAACCATCTTCCCCCATCCCCCTCACCCCACCATCCTTCCAGCACCCAAGGTAAGTGTCACAAGAGGCAGCAAAGTTCAATGATCAGTGCACTGGACTGGAGCACAGGAAACCTGGGTTCTGGCCCCAGCTCTGCCCTGCTACATGACCTTGGCCCAGTCACTGCCTCTCTCTAAATAGAAAAAGGTTTTAGGGCAGAAACTGTATCTTGGCTGGGGCCTCTAGGTACTCTGGCAACACACGTAACAGGGACACAGGCCTGGAAGGGAGTCCCTGGGTCATCATGTCCATCTCCTGCTATCACAGGCAACCCCATCACGTAATCAAACGTAGTGTCTCAGTCCTTTGCCATCACTCTGTCTGTGGCTTCCTGACCAGGCTCCTCTCTCCTGTGTCACGTTTAAGGCATTAATTATGAAGCTACTTCACCTGCACACAAAAGTACAGCACTGCCTGCCTGAGGTTGTCTCAGAAGCAGGGCCGGCTCCAGGCACCAGGCACCCAAGCTGGTGCTTGGGGCGGCACCTGGAGGGGGGCGGCGCGGCGCGGCGGCCGCCGCCGGGGAGAGCGGGGCCACAGCAGGGCTCGCCGCCCTCCCCCCGGCGCTCTGGCCGCCCTCCCCCGGCCGCCGGGGGGAGAGCGGCGAGCCCCTGCCGGGGCTCGCCACCCTGCGCTCTGGCCACCGGCGGGGGAGAGCCGAGCCCCAGCCGGGGCTCGCTGCCCTGCCCCCGGCGCCCTGGCCACCAGAGGGGGAGAGCCGAGCCCCAGCCGGGGCTCGCCGCCCTCCCCCCAGGGCTCCGGCCGCCCTCCCCCCCAGCGCCCTGCCCCCGGGGGGAGAGCGGAGCCCCCGCCGGGGCTCGCTGCCCTCCCCCCGGGGCCTGGGGCTGCGAAAAAGCCAGAGCCGGCCCTGCTCAGAAGGGAGCTCTGCATGCTGCTCTTCTGCAGTCTCAGGCCATGACTGCTCCCCCACAGCCTGTCTCTACTTGCCATTGTTCTCCATCTACTGCAGGACACAAGCTCCGGTTCAAGGATATTTTGTGCCAAAGGATGCACTGGGAGCATTTTCTTCTGGTCTTGGTCCCCAAGGAACAGGGGCAAGCCTTTGGCATCACTGCTCTTATAGGGGAGGTGGCCAGAGCAGAGAACACATGCCTAATGCAATCCTCCTCAGAGACTCTTGTGGCTGTTTCAGGCAGACAGCCCCTGCCTCTGAGCAAGAGACTTCTCCCTCCCCTAAAGGGGGTGTCTGGGGAGAGCAAGAGACATTATTGGTGCGTCTGGTCAAACCTTTGGTCCCTGCCCCTTCAGTGGCAGCAGTAAGCAGGCCCTGGAGACTAGACAGGAGGAATGTGAGGATGCCCGTGAGAGCCCCCACACGTGAGGCTTCTTCAGAATCTTCTGGGGCATGGGGCTGACCTGGTTCTAGGCTCCTAAACCGGGCTGATTGAATAGGCAGCAATCCTGGCCTGGATTAGACTGTTCTGCGGCTGGAGGTTGCTTCTTCTATCACAGACTCCATGCTGCCCCCTGGGAAACCCTGTGGGTGGGCAGCACTCCCTCTGGCTGTGGGGAGTGGGCTGGGGCCTGTGCCAGACTCTCCCAGTGGGATGACAGTGTGCAACTCCCATGCTCAAAGCAGAGACAGGCTGGCAGCTGGCACCTCTCCCACCTCTGGGCTATGCAAGCAGGAATCAAACTGGGGAACCAAGGGCTTGTGTATACACCAGGTCATGGCAGTTTACCGAAAGGCAGCATGCTATATTGTTGCAAACCAGTGTGCATGGTCTGAGTTCAGTTTAACGCATGCTGAGTGTGGCTTAGCTGAAGTTCATCGGGAACAGGTTTAGGTTATGTCTACACTACACAGCTTACAGCCATGCCGCTAAAAACCGTGCAGTTTAGCCACTGTTTGTCAGTTCTCCTGCTGACAAAAAACTTCCACTCCCAATGAGCAGCATTTGCGTTCACACTGGTGCTTGTCGCAGCACAACTTGGGTGGGGGGGGGGGGGGGGGGGGTTTAAACACCTCTGAAAGACAAAAGTTTTGTCATTCATTTGCCAGTGTAGACATAGCCTGGGTCTAAACCAAAATAAGCCATTCTTAAACCAGGTTAGCTAATCCCATGCAAACTCCTGTATGGGTACTGATTTCGGTTTAAGTATAATCAGTGCAAATGTGTGTGTAGAGAAGACTTTACGGAACCCCCCATAGCTAAATTCCCTCTAAGCTGCGCAGCCGCATCCAGGGCCGGCTCCAGGCACCAGCTGACCAAGCACGTGCTTGGGGCGGCACCTTAGGGCGGGGCGGCGGGCGGGTTTTTATTTATTTATTGGTTCGTCGGGGCAGCGCTGGAGGGTTTTTTTTTTTTTGTTTCCGCGGCGCGGCGCTCGGGGCTTCAGGCGGCACGGCGCTAGGAGGGGGGTGGGGCTTCGGGCGGCGCAGCGCTCGGGGGCTTGGCACGGCGCTGGGGCTGGTGCGGCGCTCGGAGGGGGACGGGGGCTGGTGCTGTGCTCGGAGGGGGGCAGGGGCTTGGCGCGGTGCTCGGAGGGGGCGGGGGCTTGGCGCGGTGCTGGGGGGGGCGGGGGCTTGGCGCGGCACAGCGCTCGGAGGGGGCGGAGCTTCGGGCGGCGTGGTGCTCAGGGGGGGCGGGGATTTCGGTGGCGCTGGGGGGTGGTTCAGCTGCGCGGCGCTCTTCCTTTTTTGCCTGGGGCGGCAAAAAAGTTAGAGCCAGCCCTGGCCGCGTCGCAGCCTATTAAGCGCTGTGCAGGTGCTCAGTGCTGTGACGGAGAGAGATGCCTCTCCTCCAGCCTTGGACCTGTCACGCCTGGGAAAGAGGCACCTCTCCTGCAACCTCAGCCCCAGAGCTGCCGTGGCAGGGAGAGGCACCTATTCCCCTCCCCCAGCCCAGGTGCTGCTGTGGGGAGAAAAAGCTGGGAGGAGTCCTTTCTTCCCCCACCGTAGCCCCAGGGCAGCCTGCACCCCAAGCCCCTCATCCCCAGCCCCACCACAGAGCCCACAGACCTAGCTGGAGCCTTCACCCCCCACATACCCCAACCCTCTGCCCAGCCCTGAGCCCCCTCCTGTACCCTGAACCCCTCATCCCTGGCTCCATCCCAGAGCCCACACCCCCAGCCGGAACCCTCCCCCTCCCGCACCCAACTCTCTGCCCGAGCCCTGAGCCCCCTCTCACACTCCAAACTCCTCAGCCCCACGAATTTTGTTATATGCACCAATATGGAGGTGATGTGTCACACATCACCTCCATATTGGTGCCCATAACAAAATTCACTCTGCACATGCGTAGAAAAAAAATAGAGGGTACACTGCCCCAGAGGCTATGAATAGTCCAGTATGACAGGCAAGACTTGGTTAATTTGGCTAAGGAGGTGAGAAGCAGCCATTGTCTGTACTGCCACGGAAACCAAAATCCACCATCACACATTAAATTGATGGAGAAACAGTCAGCCAAATCCCTCTCTGCACTCAGACGCAGATCTCTTTGAAGGCAGTGCTAAGAACTTATGAGTTTGGGCTAATCACTGGTTTTTGAGTAGCAACATGGTTACTGAGGGAGTTAATGACATTATTTCATGGTAGCCCAGAATATCGCAATCACCCTCTCACAATGGTGGAGCAGTAGTGATGCCGTAAGAAGGCTGTGGCAAAATCCTCATTTTGATAGGAGAGTTAAACCTTCATTGTTCCAGAAGTGACAAAAATCGAAACCTAGGAATGAAACCTGACAGCATATGAGAATTGTTCCTGGCGATCTGGTGCAGATCAGCTGCACAGAAGCACACAGATCCTGAACTAGTCCAGCTGGCTGACAAAGGATGGATCACCCGTTCTGTTCGTTCCCTCTGGGGCACCTGGCATTGGCCACTGATGGAAGACAGGATACTGGGCTAGATGGACCTTTGGTCTGACCCCATATGGTCATTCTTATGGTAGCAGTGTGTGCACTTCATGTGGGCCACCTGTGCTTGGGGGATCAGTAAGTAGGAGATAAGCTGGAACTCCTTGTGGTACCAGCATTCCCCTCCTGCCTTTCAGCCTCCTCCCAGGGGCAGTCCCCTGTGAACCAGCCTGTGTCCTTGAGTGGTGACCTATTCATTCTGATCCGAATTCAGAGAAGCAAGGTGGACAACACTAGAAAGTCCCAATTCAGTGCAAACCACTCTTCTTTATTTCCTCTTTGTACAATAAAGCCAGTCACTTACAAAGTGCCAGTCTAAAAGCAGATTTGACATTATACAGAATGTACACACCAATCAGAACCCAATCAGCTGACAGGCAGAGGAGAAGGCCAGATTCCTGTCACCCTTTTTACTGCAGTATATTAGAAGAGATTTCAATTCAGCATCCAAGAATCAGCCTTCAGCCCCAGTCTGACCATACAAAGGGAAGTGGCAAGGTTTCTTGTGTCAATATAGAAGGGGAACCACATTTGTTACATTATATTGTTCTTCATTTTTAACAGGATCTTTTCTTACTTTTTCCCCACTGTCTCCCCAAATCTTTACTTTAAAAGGGTGGAAAACCCACGATCAAAGATGCTAAACAAAAAAACCCAGTGCAGTGCTACAGTTTATACTTACCCTAGTGAAGGGGACAGAAAAGAAACATAATATCCACTTAAGCCAAGTGTAAAAACCCAAACAAACCAAGAACCAAACAGCAGAAGCATCAGCAATTATGAGCTAAACAACTCAAACCTCAGTGCTTTAAAAGAGCCGCTCTGCAGAGCAGCAGCGCAATGCTAACCAGAGGGCTGGGGACACAGCAGCTCCCTTCTCCTTTACAGCAAATCTAGCGAATGCAGCTTTAATCCTGTACTGCGTTCCCACACGGTGCCTTTCCTCCTCCCCCACTTTAACTTCTAGGAAATAAACAAGTGGGAGGCCTGGACAGCTGGCAGTGCCTGTATGGGATGGCAGTGGCATGGAACCAGTGAGGACAGCAGTGGGGAGAGGGAAGAGTTAGCACTGGGGAGGGCTGGACTGGCGTGAGGCCACTTTCTGACTGGGCCAGCTTCTGGAAAGGATTAGCATCTGGGGGGTGGTGGTATGTAAGCCATCTACACAGCAGCTGTGGAGATCATACGGAAGCTGTGATCACTGGTGCACAGAACCCCCAAGGTTTCACAGGGGTGTGGGGCAAGGGGACAAACTCAATCGGGGGGTTGTCATTCTAGGGATCATCAGCAGGTTTCCATGGGAACTGGCAAAAAGGACTGTGGAATATGAATGAATAGGACAAGAGCTGAATTTAGGGTCTCAAAGGCTGAGACCTCACCCTGTGATAGTGCTAAGAGCAGGAGCCAGAGCTGAAATCCTATCGTACACACAGGAGTGCGTATATTTTGCAATCAGAGTACAGCTCTCTCCATGCAGCAGTGGCCAGGGGTGCTGCATTTCATTTCCAATGAATTTCCTACTTTTTTGGGACCAAAATGATATGTCTGAATGTGGGAAAGGCCCATGGCTCAGCTGCCCAGAATAGTCAAAGATGTCACCAGCATACAGGGACCAGAGCAAATGCACCCGGCTGCTCAGCACAGGAAAAAAGGTGCAAAGGCAGAAAGAAGAAGAGACACCAGGAGCTGTGGCCACATGGACTGGGGAGTGTGGAAGAGGCACTGCTGGTGCCGTAGCAATAGCAGAAATTCCGGACACTAAAGCTGATGGGATTAGACAGAGAAAATGTGGACTGGGCCTGACAGCTACGCACAGAGCTGTTAACAGGCACACCACAGGAGTAGCGTTCATGCCCAAATGACACCTCTCTGTCACCTCTGCAACACCCTGCAGTCACCCTCTCCGCCCCAGGCCCCAGCTCCAGCCCCACAACTCAGCCCAGCCCAAGCCTCTCCTTCCCCAGCTCCAGCCACACAGTCTAGCCAGATTTACAAAAATTTTATTGAAGCTTTGATATATATAATTTTTGGCCTCTAGATACCCCGTGTCAGCTTACTCTTGGCTCCCCAGTGCTATCTTACGACACTGGGCACTAAGCTCCCAACACTAGATTTCCTGCTTGAGAATCCTACTGACGGCAGAACAGCAATTCTCAGATGCTCCAGACATGGCGTCAAACAAAGAACTCTACCGAGCAGTCTGAGCACAGCAGGCTGAGCGCAGCAGGCTGGGCTCAGTTGGTATCCATGCCATCACACTCTTCCGATGCCAGCTCACTTTCTGCAGGCAGAGACGGGGCTACGTGCTGCTTGCTGTCCCGCCGCTGATAGAATAGCACATATGCAGCTTTCGTCTGCCAAACAAGGAAAGAAAACCAATCTGATGAAAGGAAACCATCCACGAAGCACAGTTCTGGAAAGCTGATGATGCAGGAGATAACCTATCGCAGACTCCCAATAGGGCAGCTCAGTACTTCTCTGCCTCATGTGGAGGCTGGAGGCCTAGAGGGAAGCATGGCCTGTAATATAGGCTGTATGTAGAGATTTATGGAGCCTCAATATCTAAAACAAGAGAAACAATCCAGGAAATGCTTTTATATCACCTTAGTGCCCTCTCTTCCCCACTGTCTATGCAGAGAGCTGGACAGCCCGGGTACCCACCCCACAGATCCTGGGAAGGCTGTAGCCTATCAGGCTCAGGGGCAAGCCATTCAGGCTTTGCTCTGAGAAGCCAGCCCCTCCACACAAAGGTGTATTAGCAGGAACCTCAGCCAGGGAATCTTTGCAGAGATGTCCTTGTAACAAAAGAAAATTCCCTCCAATGGCTTTTCATGCAGGAAGGGACATTCGACCCACTCCAAAACGCATAGAGCAACCTCAGCAGCACAATGCAGGGGCCAGGAGGGATAGCTCAGTGGTTTGAGCATTGGCTTGCTAAACCCAGGGTTGTGAGTTCAATCCTTGAGGGGGCCCATTTAGGGATCTAGGGCAAAAATCTGTCTGGGGATTGGTTCTGCTTTGAGCAGGGGGTTGGACTAGATGACCTCCTAAGGTCCCTTCCAACCCTGATATTCTATGATTCTATGAAAGTCTGCTGCTCCTTCACAGCATCGTCAGCTTGAATCTGACCTCAATCTACAGCAGATTCTAGCCTACATTTACGATGATTTGATTAACAGAGGCAGAAAACATCTGGGTCCATCCCAGCATGTTCCTGGGTTTTATATCTGGGGATTTCCCCCATCTTGAATTAGTCTAAGTCCAAGTACTCACCACTATTTGATCTTCAGAAGCCACTGATACACTGCTGTCATCAAAGTAGTACCATTTGCCATTCACTTTGTTCTTTGCATATGCAGTATCTGTCACACAAACAGAGTGGCTATCTACATTCAGCAGTAAGGCAGGGGGCTCACTAGTGTAACTGTAATACCCCAATCACACTCAATTCTGATAACTCCATCTATAAGAGGTACAAAGTAAGTGTGCGGGTGAAGAGAAAGAAGTTGGAGCTTGGGCTTCATTGCTCAGAAGCGATATCAGTAACACTGGAACACAGTGGATCAGAGGCTAGGTCCATCTAGTCCACAATCCTATTCTAAACAGTGGCCCATCCTAAATGCTTCAGAGGAGGGTGTAAGAAACTTAAATTTCTCTTTGATCCTTCAGTCAGTGGTTGGCTTTTGCTCTGGAGCAGAGGGCTTATACCCACTCCAAATTTACGTTTTAAAATAATCCTAATCTAATGCTAACTGCGGTATTCTTTGTTGTACATACAGAAGGCCAATCTTGTTTTGAATCCTGCTAAATTCCATCCTGCTCTCAGCCTCACAGGACACTGACCATGTGCAATAGAGAGCTTTCTTAAGTCTACAGGTGCTGCACACGGATGAGAGCATTTGCTAGTGGAAGGAATGTACAGCCTCCACTGGAAAAGCTAGCCACGTCCCTACACAGTAAGGCATTCCCAAGCACCACAAGACAAGTCCTTCCATATCATTTCTCTCTCTTTTTTTTTTTTTTTTTTTAAAACAAGGATAATAAAAAGGCAAAAAACTAAACAATGCATCACATTGTAAGCACCAGAGTGAGGAACAGCAGAAATTCAGGTTCCAGAAGCAGTGTTACCAACCAGTTTCATTGCACAGTGTATTCTTATTCCTATTTTAATGGTTAACAGCTCTACTGTTTGCCAGAACGTGTCCCATAAAACACAGAAGGCGCACAGGAAACTACAGCTGAACATTACATTTGTTGTGATGTCAGCATTGAAATTTAATGCTGCCCAAACAGCTTTCCGACCAGTCCTACCAACTGTCTTAATTTCTTCTTCATTAGCCAAGGCCCCGCCCTCCACAGTGGCCAGATCCCAGTGTGGCTGCAGCAGCCTAGCACATGGCTAGCAGCTTCCTGTTGCTGATGAGGTTTAAATGGGGTGGAGCACATCCTTTACTGCCTGCCTCCTTACAGGGAGCCCATTATATCAATCCATGGACCGCCAAGGGGTTAAGGGGTGGGCGCTGTAAACTCTGATTGAATTTGCTCCCTTGGCTTTCAGGACAGAACCACAGCTGCGAAACATAGGGACGGCTTGAGCAACTTGCAGCCCCAACATCCCCACCCACTAGTGCCCATCCATCATGATTCCCCACCCCCCAGAGAGTCACTGCTCTCCCGACAGCAATTTTCCCGTATGCACACAGCCCTCCCGCCTACCTGCAATAAAGAACAGACAGGTAGTTACTCACAGTGGCCTACTCCCATAGCTCCATAGTGATTGGACACTGCAATGAGGTCATACACATACGGATCAGCTATTGGGTCACAGACAAACTCAGACATGCTCAAATCCCTGAGAAAAAAGTAAGAACACATTGTTATTGTACACATAATAAGAGAAAAGCCTAGTAATAATGAATCATCGTAAACAGCAGCACCGGGCCAAGGGCTAACCTGCCCCAGTCAATGCTGGTTTTCCTTTTTAATTATTAATGACCTATTTGACCCACAAGCCAGTGATGTCACCCCCTTAGGCACCTGTAATATGGATGGCATCAGCCAGTTTGTTTGCTGTCAGGAATGACGGTTACTGGCAAACACAAGTGTTGTTGTGAGGTTAGTGAAAGAGGATGGCTAAGTGCCATGCTAACAGCAATCAATGTAAAACAAGCATGAAGAAGTCAAACTCTTCCATGTGAGGGATTGGAGCAGCACTGGGTAGGCCTATGTCCTGCAGTGGGATGGTAGTGCCTGAGATGTATGGATGAGTGCAAGGCCTTCTCTTGGTAGAGGATGCAGAGGGATGACGCTGATGGTCATGCAACATACATGTAATCCACACTAACAGCATGGCTCCATCCTCCTCTAAAGGACAGATTTTAAAATTTTATTAAGATGATATTTTAAAAAAAAGTGAACAGTACAGAGTTTAAGCATAGAAGTTTCTGGTTATCAGGGAATAACGTACAGATTATCGAGGGTGTGAAGTTCGGTTTAAGATCGGGTGTTGTAAGGAATACATAATCTGCAGTATCCCCGATTGGGGAAAAGGTTGATGGGTCAAAGTACAGACATCTACATAGAGAGTCTACTAAAGTAAGAGGCTCATGCTTTTAGATCCAGAGGTGTCAGGTTCAACGCCTGCCAGCGACCCATTCCAGGAGCATTGTGGACACAGAGATCAGAAATAACACTGATACCGGACTTCCAAGAAGGATCTCCAGGTATTACTGCATGTACTGTACCTGCTTCCAGGACACAGATACCATTACCCAAAGAGGAATCCTGCTATGCTTTGCCAGATGAACAACTTTCATACCTCACACGTATATAGCACCTTTCTTTCCAAGTGCTGCACGCTACTGTTTAAGTAGAGGTAACACTGAACTGGAAATCCTAGCAAGGGGTCAGCAACCTTTCAGAAGTGGTGTGCCAAGTCTTCATTTATTCACTTTAATTTAAGGTTTTGCGTGCCAGTAATACATTTTAACATTTTTAGGTCTCTTTCTAGAAGTCTATAATATATAACTAAACTATTGTTGTATGTAAAGTAAATAAGGTTTTTAAAATGTTTAAGAAGCTTCATTTAAAATTAAATTAAAATGCAGAGCCCCCCAGACTGGTGGCCAGGACTCAGGCAGTGAGAGTGCCACTGAAAATCAGCTCGTGTGCCGCCTTCGGCACGCGTGCCATAGGTTGCCTACCCCTGTCCTAGCAGATCTACACAGCTGGTATTTTGGAAGGGAAGGAAAGAATATTCAGTGAAGCTGCAGGGGAGGTTAGGCAGCATAGAAATCTCTGGCGTAGAAGTTGGCCTGGACACTCTGTTGCCAAGACTCTCCACCCTGACACTCATGAAAATTGTCATAGGATCTTTAAAGGACAAAAGTGTTCAGGGTCTGCTGGGACACAGGTTCAAAACTGACTCTGAGGGAATTGTAAAGATGTGGAATCACCAATACCACTTTCTGCAACACCGGATTTTCTTAGCAGCATCCTAGCCAAATAGTGGCCAGGCCCATCCCTGTTAAGCTCAGGAGCTCTGCAGTCATAGCTCCAGGTATCACAGGTGCAGGTAGCACCCCCTTTCCAGAGACAATTACTAGAGCTTCACTAAGGTTTACTGGCTTGTGGCTCTGGAGGCAGAATCCTATCCTGAGCTATGTCTCCAATGAGGAGCCCATACAATCGCTACATCAAAAGTAGGGAAACGGTGGGGGCGAAAGACCTCTCTGGCTTCAAGATTAGGCTAGATAAGTTTATGGAGGGAATGGTTTGATGGGATAACGTGATTTTAGTCAATTAGGCAATAACGTGCCATCGCTGGTAAAATGTGGGTCCGGCTGGAGAATCTTGCCTGTATGCTCGGGGTTCTACTGATCGCCATATTTGGGGTCGGGAAGGAATTTTCCTCCAGGGTAGATTGGCAGAGGCCCTGGAGGTTTTTGCCTTCCTCCGCAGCATAGGGCAGGGGTCGCAAGCTGGAGGATTCTCTGTGACTTGAAGTCTTTAAATCACGATCTGGAGACTTCAACAGCTGAGATAAGGGAAATTGGGTGGGTCAGCTTTTGTGGCCTGCATCATGCGGGAGGTCAGACTAGATGACCATAATGGTCCCTTCTGACCTTAAAGTCTATGAGTCTCTTGCTCTGCCCAGTTATGCCTTGCTGGTAAAGAACCTTACCTGATGGGGAATTCAACCACAGTGTCAAGTTTATCCCTCCAGTATCTGTTGTACGAGAAGCGTTTTAAATGCACCACCAAAATCCTGGGCAAAGACCATAGATCAAACTTCTTTGTGGCCTGCTGATGCTTCTTGCAGTTAGGGCAGTACCTGAGAAAGGAGTATAAATAGGCACGAAACACCTTCGATATCTGCCTTCTATCCAAGGGTCTCAAACCCCTTTACAAACAGTATTTTTTTGATTAACATATAAAATGCCTATCCCAGGCTGTAGTCACCTTTGTCTTTTTTTTTTTTAAATAGGCTTTGAGAACATCACTCTGATTTTTCCTCACATATGCAATCTCTTCTTCCCCTAGTACATCCTCCCCGCCGCCTTCGCGCACTCACCATGTCCCCCCACCTACTGCTACCCAAATGCCATTGCTCAGTATCTCTCTCCTCTTCTGAGGCAATGCAGGAGCCAGGATGAGCTGTAAGAAAAACTCCTGGAGCACTGTATTTTCAGCACGTCTTTCCCCACTCTCCTCTTCCTATCTTGTCTTCTGTCCTTATTTGCTTCCTTTCCAATCCTCCCCTCTGCTCCTCCCTTCCCTCTGCTGTACTCTCTGCCCAAGTGGCAGAGTGAAAGTGACTAGATTTCCAAGTTTCTGAAGTGAAGACATTTTGTCAGTTTCACTGGAGCATTAGAACAAAGGTAGTAGTGTGTTAGAGAGCACCGGCTCAGCCTGCTTCCACCTGGTAAGAAATGAGGTAGAGTGAGAGAACCATACAGGGTGGGGTGTTAGGACTACAACAGCATGAGTGCTAAAGGTCAAGTTTGAGGTGGCAGAACTACACAGAGCCTAAGAATAATAACCACAGCAGCTTTCTAAAGGCAATAGAGTAACTGGGTTTTGTTTTTGTTAAGGTAACATTCCCTCTCTTGCTGCTGAGGACTGAGGTGCAGTGGCAGAGCTGTGGCTGTGGGAACAGGGGTAGGATAGTAAGATGCTCAGAAAGAATAGTGTGGGGAAACCTTTACCCAAACAATATTGTTATTTTATAGTATATATAAAGACAGTCCAAGTAATATGTCTGCCAAACAGCTGGGTGGTAAACTTACCAAGGGTCATGTTCACCAAGCGTTTCCATTGTAGTAAAGAGTTCTATACAGTCTTTAAGAGCGACAGTAGTTTTCTTCTTCTGTGACTGCAACATACTTTCATCCTTTTCAAATGCCTACCAAAAAAGATGCATGTTAACCCTCTGTATCCTGAAAATGATTATGCTCATCCTAGGCATCTGGAACCACCTTCCCATGCCCCCATACAGGTTATCTGTGTCCCATTCCAACACAGTTCCCTGCCATTTCTTTTTTATCTTCAAAATGAACCCTCCCCGTTCCTCTCTTGCTCCAGTGATGACTGTTTGACAAGCCATCCTTTCCTGGATGTAGGCAGCCAGCCTCTTTCTTTCCGCCCACAACACCAACATCAATACCCACAATCTCTATTGCTCAAAGCTGTGCAAAGCATTTTATAGAGGTAATTAATAAAGACAGTTTCTTGCATGAGGGTGTTTACTGCTGAAGTTAGCCCTAAAGCAGAAAGAAATTTTGTCAGATGTTCATAGACAGAGAAGGAAAAGACAGTCCCTGCTCCAAACAGCTAACAATCTTATTGTACAACAAAAAAAGGGGAAGAAAGGGGAAAACAAAGAAGTACAATTTTATGGCTTGTGTAATGCAGGTCATATGGGATCATAACTGTCCACTCTGATCTTAAAATCTATTAACCAGATTGGTTACTGGCAGCAGTCTATTACAGATCATCAGATAAGACCAGAGAAAAGGATGTGCATTTATTATCTGGAGGGAAAAAAAACTGCATTACAGCAGGGGACATACATTGGTGAAACATCTTTGGAGTTTCTAACATTTGTAACACAGGAAATATTGCTCCTAGAGTGTGACTCTATAGGAAATCTCATTCTGACAGAAATAATTTGATCACTGACCTAAAAAAGTAGTGGCTGTCCAGGTATAAGTGATTGAGAGCTGGTTACATTTGTGTTGAGCAAACAGAATACACTCAACCAGTTACATACATATATGCAGCTTTCAAGTGGCCAATTTCTCAAAGCCAAAATTAATTTGCTGAATTGACTGGGAGGAAAAATGTAAATAGAGAATTACGAATGAAAGTTGAAGATTGTTTAAGAACATTTCACTTGCTTCCCAAAAAGTTACAATTCCATATCAGAGAAAAGGGCTGTTTGATTAACAAGTCAACTTGGTTAAGACTGTTATTGTAGTCTTGTTGATCCCAGGATACTAGAGAGACAAGAAGGGTGAGATAACATTAGTCCAATAAAAGATACTACCTCACCTGCCTTATCTTGGTTAAGAGTAACATGAAAGCAGCAATAAAACTAAAAATCATTACATAAATGGGGAAAAGGAGCTGAATAGCAATAATATAAATAAGAAGTTAAGAAATACAAGCAATTAATAACTGAACCTAAAGGTATATCAACAAAATATCTATAGCCAGTATGGTTAAGGAACAAAAGCAATCCTAGCAATGGTCTAGCAGTCTAGGTCCATTACTAGAGGGAGATATTGTCAATAATGAAGCAGAAAAAGATGTGTTTAAGAAATATTTCTGTTCTGTATTTGGATCCAGTCTGAACAATATATCAATATCATATGACAGTTGCAAAGGAGAATGCTAAACAGTATCTACTATTAAAGTTAAACATTTTGTCTGGATAACTTGTACAGAAAAATTTTAAAGGGGTTGGGAGAGGAGCTTGGTTATTGTTTAACAAGTTTTGGAAAGCTGAGGAAGTTCCAGAGGGTTAGAACAAACCCAGAGTTTTGCCAGTATTTAAAAAGGGTAGCTGAAATGATGTTGGTAACTCTAGGTCAGTTAACCTGACACTGATCCTAGGCAAAACAGTGAAATGGCTGACAGTCCTATCGATAGAGTTAAAGAACAGAAATATAAATTAATACCAATCAACATGGTATCCTGGACAACAGGTGTCGTCGAACTTGATATTGCTCTTTGACAAGATTCCAAGTCTGGTTGAAAAAGGTAACTGTGCTGACCTAATATACTCAGACTTTGTAAGGAGTTCAACTTACATTGTATGACATTCAGAATAAAAAAACTGTTATACAAAATCAATATGGCCTGCGTTAAATGGATTACAATCTGTCTGACAGATCTCAAAGTGTGCTGTTAATAAGGAATTAACTACTGGGGAATTAATTTCTAGTGGGGTTATGCGGAGATTAGTTCTTGACTAAGTGTTATTTAGTATTTTTATCAAGAATGAGAGTAAAATCACTGCTGATAAAGTATGCACATGATACAAAAATTGGTGGAGTGGTAAATAATCATGAGGACAAGTCACATATAAAGTGTTCAGAACTCCTGGTGAGTCAGGTGGAATCCAACAATACATGCTTTAATACAGCCAAATGCAAGGGCACATGTTTAGGAACAAAGACAGGTATAGCCAAGGATAAAGGTATCAGGTGTATTTAGGATATAGAGGTGAATGTTAATGTTTTAACATAGGGCCTACAGGCCTCAGGCCTTTAAGACATGTAGCTTGGCCAAGGCCTATGACTTAGTCCTACAGCTTATTTTAGGCCTCAGTATAAGTTAACTATAATACAAAGATAAGTTAGCATAAGTAAATTAATAATAAATCTGCTGAGCCTAGTCTATGTTTGGGAGGGAGGGTGAAATGTTAGAGACTTCCTTAAGATAACTGCCTGTTACTATGTTGATAAGGTGAGGTAAATATGAGTTCCCCTTACACTCATTAACAAGTTAGCCTATGAAAAACAGGGCACCTGGAAAGCAGAGGGCTGTGGAAGTTCAAATAAGGAAAAGGAATTAAAACTTTCATAAATAAATATCAGAGGGGTAGCTGTGTTAGTCTGGATCTGTAAAAAGCAACAGAGAGTCCTGTGGCACCTTTAAGACTAACAGATGTATTGGAGCATAAGGTTTTGTGGGTGAATACCCACTTCGTCAGGCATACGCATGACATGCGTCTTACGAAGTGGGTATTCACCCACGAAAGCTTATGCTCCAATACATCTGTTAGTCTTAAAGGTGCCACAGGACTCTCTGTTGATAAATAAATATGAATTTCAGTGGGTGTTGGCGTTAACCCATTATCCAAGCTGTATCCCTGCCTGCATGCCTTGCAGGGGGAGACACCAGGATGACGACCACTGGTGGTAAGGATGATGATGAGAATGAGGGCTAACACTTTGGGTTTTCCCACAAGGCATGGTGTGAGTAATGCAAATACTGTGAGTTCTGTGTTGGTCTCTTTCTCCTTCACCAGACTGCAGCGCGTATTGTTGTTTGGTTGATTAGTAAAAGTAATTATTAGAGACAGAGCACTATGTCGACTCTTCTGTACACAGTAAAGTCCCACTTCTATTGCTGCTGTAGTCGACCTTAGGGGCTGAATTCTCACATTGTAAAATAGGTGTAAACCTCACTTTGGGTGGGTAACTGGTTAAAGTAACCCATAACTATAGATAAGGCTACCCAGGCCCCACACAGAGTGTGACATTGCATTCCATATGTTTTATGGAAATATGCTTATAAGTGTGAATATGATGTAACTGGAATATGCTTTATGCAAAAGGTCTCTTGTAAGGTATCATTACAAAGCTTATAATCTACTGAATATATTCCTCCTATTTGTATGTATGTATCATTCTTGTATCTGAAGCTAGAAATGTGAAGTATAACTCTGAGGTCCTATTGTAATTATGCAAGGTGTGGGCCATTAATGGTGGTTTGGAAGCTTGATGGCTCCCATTGACTAGGACAATTGGTTGTAAATGATCTGTTTACTTGCAAACCTTCCTGTGTGCATGTGGGCCAGCCCTGAAAGAATGGAGGCTGGGATCTCACAGGATACTGGAATCCATCTTAAACCTGGTGCTTTTCCATTTAGAAGAAGGGGTGGGGACCCGGAGAGACAAAAGATTCCCACCTTGTGTCAAAGATATAAAAGGGGGTGGAACAGAACAAAGGGGGCTGCCAGTCATGAGAACACCCCTAGTTTTAACCTAAGATGTCTGCTGGAGCGAATAAGGACTGTACCAGGGGAAAGGATTGGGCCCAGACTAGGAAGGAGTCTAGTCTGTGAAAGAAGCTTATTGGAACATCTCTGAGGCTGAGATTTTACCTGTAATCAGTTGCTTAATGTATTTGGCTCAGACTTGCGTGGTTTTCCTTTATTTTTGCTTGGTGACTTACTTTATTCTGTCTGTTATTACGTGAAACCACTTAAATTCTACTTTTTATTCTTAATAAAATCACTTTTGTTTATTAATTAACCCAGAGTAAGTGATTAATACCTGGGAGAGCAAACAGCTGTGCAGCTCTATCAGTGTTATAGAGGGCAGATAATTTATGAGTTTAACCTGTATAAGCTTTATACAGAGTAAAACGGATTTATTTGGGGTTTGGATCCCATTGTGAGCTGGGTATCGGGGTGCTGGAGATAGGTGACTTGCTGAGCAGTTTTTGGTTAAAGTCTGCAGCTTTGGGGGCGTGGACCAGACCTGAGTCTGTGTTGCAACAGGCTAGCATGTCTGGCTTAACAAGGCAGGGTTCTGGAGACCCGAGCTGGCAGGGAAAACAGGCTCAGAGGCAATTTAAGGATCATCACAGATAACTATTCAAACATGAACGCCAGTGCAATGCTGTGGCGAAAAGTATCACAACTATGGTAAGTTTAGTAACTGTTTTTTTCTTTTTCAAGTGATTGCACATGTCCATTCCACTGCCAGTGACTCACAAGCAGTCCCACGTGGAGGTGGGTGCGGAATCTATTTGAACAGGGATTGGAGGACCACTTGTCCAAATTTAGCACCTCTAGAGTGTTGAGAGATTGCATAGTGAGAGGCAAACAAGTGACATGATGACCCGGTTGCTGCTTTACAAATGTCTAATATGGGCATGTGAGCCAAAAATGCCATAGAGGATGCTTGGGATCTAGTTGAATGACCCAATTCTGTCTCTGGTGGCTTCATGTTACCCAACTGGTAACCCAGGTGAATACAACTCGTATCCATGATGAAACCCTTTGCGTGGAAGTCTCACTGCCCTTCATTGTGTGCACAAATGCAACAAACAATTGAAATGAAGACCTGAAATATTTAGCCCATTCCAGATAAAATGCTAATGCTCTTCTAATGTCTAGCGTGTGCAGTCTCTCCACTCCCTTATTAATGTGAGGCTTTGGGAAAGTCAGCAAGAAAATTGCTTGGTTAATATGAAAAGTGGAGACCACTCTCGTAAGAAAATTTGGATGGGGACGAAGGCAGACATTAGCCACATAAAAAAAGTATAGGAAGGATCTGATATTAACGCTCTCAGCTCCCCTACTCTCCTGGCCGATGTATGGCTACTAAAAATGAAAAGTGCAACAGGGAGCGAATCACTAGTGGTTTGAAGGGGGGACCCATCAGCTTTGTTAAGACTGAATTCAAGTGCCACGGTGAAATAGGACTCTGTACACGTGGAAACAATCTGTCTAAATCCTTTAAAAATCGTATGGCCCTCAGGGTTGAAAAGCCAATATAGCAGCTTGAATAGGGTACACCTGGCAAATTGCCAATCATTGATGTTTCAGATACAAAAGATAGTCCAGCATATGCTGAATAGAAGCAAGAATAGACGAGACCTCTTTCAGCCTCAACCAGGTGGAAACGCTCTTCCACTTAGCAAGGTAAGTTGTCCTTACTGATGTTTTTCTACTATTCAGCAGTACCTCCTGCACCTCTCTGGAGCTGGACTCCTCTGCTGTTAGCCATGAAGACCCCAGGCTGTCAGATGAAGGGCCTAAAAGTTGCGGTGGAGGAGAGGCCATGACTGAGTGAAACTAGGCCTGCGTGAAGTGTAAGTAATAGTGGGAGACTGATTCAGAGGTCCAAGAGCTATGAAAACCTGTGCTGATAGGGCCATTCCAGGGCGATCAGTATAAGACTGGCCTCATTGTCTTTGAACTCGCACAGAACTCTGAGCAGAAGAGGGATGGGGGAAGGGGGGCGGGAAGCGTACAGCAGATCCTCGGACCACTGCTGAAGAAAAACATACATCAGTTAACCTGGGCTGTGTCCTGCTCTGGAGCAGAACTGGTAATATTTTGTGTTGTCCTCTTTTGCAAACCGATCCACTTGGTGAGTTTCCCAGAGCTGCAGAATGGACCTTGCTACATCTGGGTGAAGGGACCACTTGTGATTGATAAACAACCTGTTCAGGTGATCTGCCAGCGTACTCTGAGCCCCTAGGTGGGCGGCCACTTTCAGAAGTATAGAGTTGCTGATGCAGAAGTCCCAAAGCAGGATTGCTTTCTGACAGGAGCAGGCTCCTCCCTACTTGTTTACATAAAACATGGAGAACATATTGTCCATCAGCACCAATACTTCCCTGCCCCTTATGTGAGGAAGGTATGCCATGCAAGCTAAACAGATAGCCTGTAGCCCCCTGATGTTTATCTGTAGACAGATCTTGAGGAGACCACAGACGTATATGCAGGGATCCCGAGTGAACCCCCACCCGGATCTGAGGCATCCGTGACTAGGATAAGAGATTATCAAGGTGGGACAAAAGGAACTCCATTGTGGACATTGATCGGGTCTATCCGCTTGGTACACAGATTAACGTCTATGTGGTGCCTTCTTGGAGGATACACCTCTGCTACCCAGCCCTGAGGGCGTCCGAGACATAGTTTGGTGTACTGCACTGTGTAAGTGTACACTGCCACATTCCCCTGAAGCCTTAAACAACTTTTCCCCGTGGTAAACGGATAAGCCTTATGTCCAGAATGAGGCTTCACATTGTAAGAAGCTTTGCCTATGGTGGTAAAGCCAGGTCCTCTCCAATAAATTCTACTTTCTGGACTGGAGACAGGACTGACTTGTCTGAGTTGATCAGGAGGTCTAGTGTGTTGAAGGTGGATTGGTTATGCAAATGCTGGGCACCATCTGTGACCTGGATCAACCAATTATCAGCCAGGGCTCCATGTATTCCCTTACTTGCATGACTACCTTCTGGAAGAATGCTGCTACTGCCTCAAGCACTTTGTAAGAACACATGGGGCAGCCAAGAGATTGAAGGGGAGAACTGTGAACTGAGAATGGCGGCCACTGACAGGGTATCTCAGAAACATTCTGTGGTCTGATGAATTTCCATGGGAAATTGGGCATCCTTTAAGTCGAGAGCAGCATACCAGTCCCCCAGCTCCAGTGGAGGAATAGTGCAAGTTTGAATGACCGTCTGGAATTTTGAATTTTTCATGAATTTGTTTACCCGCCTTAAATCTAAAATAGGCCTGGAGATCCTCTTTTGCTTACAGGCTCAGGAAGTATTGGGAGTAAAACCCCTTTCTCCTGAATAAAGGAAGGACTTACACTATAGCTACTGCAAGGAGAGAGGTGATTGTGTAATACTGTCTTATGAGAGGGGTAGAAATAAAATGGAGCGTGTATCCCATTTCCACCATGCTTAGAACCCACCGATCTGCTGTGATGTGGGGCCAAGCAAGAAGGAATTAGACAGGCAGTTTGCAAAAACTGGAAAAAAAAAAGATGACACTCAGAACTGGTATTCTGCTCTCGACCTGCCCGTCAAAAAGAGCTCTTGGAAGATGCTGCCTGCCTTGATGAACAAGCAGCTGCAGAGCAGAGGCCAGCAATGGTCATTGTTTGTAACCTCTGCTCCTTCTCCTTGGGAGGTCTTGGGCTTGAGGAGCAAACCACTGAAAACACTGGGACTGATGAGGGCAGAATACATTCCGCTTCAGTGCTGGGGTGTAAACGTCCAGGGATTTCAGGGCTGCTTTGAGACTATGCAGAGTTTCGTCTGTCTTTTCTGAGAAGAGCGACAGCCCTTCAAAGGTAAGTCCTGAACTGTCTGTTGCACCTTTGGGGGGAGGCCAGAAGAGTGTAATCAGGACAAGCGCCTCATTGTGATAGTGGCCATGCTGCAGAATCTGATGTATCAACACCCATGAGCAGAGTCGTTCTGGTGACCAACTTGCCCTCTGTAGCGAAGCGAGACTCACCGGCGTGGCGCCTCCTGCTGTCGTCCTGGGAATTAGCTCTCCAGTGTACGGAGTGCCCCTACTGGCTGGTGTCTCGCCTGCCACTGGCCCCCACATCCCTCCCAGACCCCGGGTGCCTCCTACCCTGGGGTTCTTGCCCCCTGGCAGTCCCCACGCTCTGGGTCTCCCCTCCCAGGGGAACCCCAACCTTCTATTCCCACCTTGCCTCAGTGGCTACTGCCAGTCATCATCTAGCCCCCTTTCCCTGGGGCAGACTGGAGTCTGTAAACTGCTCATCACTGGCGGGGGGTGGGTGGCGGGGTGGACCTGCTGCCTCTCCTAACCCCGGGCTGCACCTTTGCAACCCTAGTACCTGCTTTAGGTCTTCACCAAGGCCTGAAGCCTGGGGAGTTGCCAGGTTGGAGCTCCCCAGCTCCTCCTCCCTTTCCCCAGCACCGCTCTGTCCCAAGTACCCTTCTTTCGCAGGCAGCCAGGTCCTTCTCTCTCAAGAGCTAGAGAGAGCCTGACTCAGCCCCTGCTTCACAGCCCTTTTATAGGGCCACCTGTGGCCCAATTGGACGTGGCCCCAACTGTGGCTGCCTTCCCAATCAGCCTGTTCTTATTGGCTCTCAGCCCCAGCCCTCTCCAAGGGCTGGCTTTTAACCCTTTCAGGGCCGGAACGGGATGAGTGCCCCACTACACCCTCGTTTACTAAGGACTGGAACTCCGGTTTCCTCTCATCTGGGAGCTTGTCACTGAGCTTCAAAACAGTGTCCCAAAGGGTGAAATTGTAACACCCGAGCAAAGCTTGCTGGTTTGCAATACAAATCTGTAATCCACCTGTGGAATAAAGCTTCCATGCAAATAAGTCCAGCTTCCTATAGATTCATAGATTCATAGATTCTAGGACTGGAAGGGACCTCGAGA
>NW_020664661.1:400289-452961 GCF_002925995.2 Terrapene triunguis | reverse complement strand
TATTCATCCTTTGTAATCTGTCCTAGTTTCCATTTTTTATATGACTCTTGTCCTCTCCTTTTTAGAGTTGGTGCCTGGCGCCCTCATCTTTCTTTTTCAGTGGCTGGTACCACTAAAGGGAGCCTGGAGGGGGATGGTTATATAGGTCCTTGAACCCCTGGGTGGGTACATAGTACTTCACTCTTTTTGCAGTCAGAGCAGGGAAGCCAAGGTCTGCCAGAGCAGTGGTTTTCAACAATCTTCATTTGTGGACCCCTAAAAAATTTCAAATGGAAGTGCGGACTCTTTTGGAAATCTATTGTCTATATATAGTTAAAATCTGTTCAGTCAATGTTCAAAGTTCTTGATGCCCAGTAGATGGAGCCAACTGAGGTGGCTACAGGGAAGCTATTGATTGGTGTGACAGAATACACTCATGTTCACACCCTCTTGTAATAATCTTTGTATAAGGTACGCTCATCATTTGAAAACTCATAACTTGCTGATCAGTAATATCATAGAAGATTAGGGTTGCAAGAGACCTCGGGAGGTTATCTAATCCAACCCCCTGCTCAAAGCAGGACCAAACTCAACTAAATCATTCCAGCCAGGACCTTGTCAAGCTGGGCCTTAAAAACCTCTAAGGATGGAGATTCCACCACCTCCCTAGGTAACCCATTCCAGTGAAACAGTGTTTCCTAATATCCAACCTAGACCTCCCCCACTGCAACTTGAGACCATTGCTCCTTGCTCTGTCATCTGCAACCACTGAAAACAGCCAAGCTCCATCCTCTTTGGAACCCCCCTTCAGGTAGCTGAAGGCTGCTATCAAATCCCCCCCTCACTCTTCTCTTCTGCAGACCACTTCCCTCAGCCTCTCCTCGTAAGTCATGCGCCCCAGCTCCCTGATAATTTTCGTTGCCCTCCACTGGACTCTCTCCAATTTGTCCACATCCTTTCTGTAGTTGGGGGCCCAAAACTGGACACAATACTCCAGATGTGGCCTCACAAGTGCCGAATAGAGGGGAATAATCACTTCCCTCAATCTGCCGGCAATGCTCCCACTAATGCAACCCAATATGCTGTTAGCCTTCTTGGCAACAAGGGCATACGGCTGACTCATATCCAGCTTCTCATCCACTGTAATCCCCAGGTCTTTTTCTGCAGAACTGCTGCTTCACTACAGGCTGGGGACTGACTGGCTGTGTATGGGATTCTTCCTTCCTAAGTGCAGGACTCTGCACTTGTCCTTGTTGAACATCATCAGATTTATTTTGGCCCAATCCTCCAATTTGTCTAGGTCACTCTGGACCCTATCCCTACCCTCCAGAAAATCTACTTCTCCCCCGAGCTTAGTGTCATCTGCGAACTTGCTGAGGGTACAATCCATCCCATCATCCAGATCATTAATGAAGATGTTTAACAAAACCGGCCCCAGGACCGACCCCGGGGGTACTCTGCTTGATATCAGCTGCCAATTAGACATCGAGCCGTTGATCACTACCAGTTGAGCCTGACAATCTAGCCAGCTTTCTATCCACCTTATAGTCCATTCATCCAATCCATACTACTTTAACTTGTGCGCAAGAATCCTGTGGAAGATCGTATCAAAAGCTTTGCTAACGTCAAGATATATCACGTCCACTGCTTTCCCCATATCCACAGAGCCAGTTCTCTCATCATAGAAGGCAATCAGGTTGGTCAGGCATGACTTGCCCTTGGTGAATCTATGCTGACTGTTCCTGATCACCTTCCTCTCCCCTCGAAATGGTTTCCTTGAGAACCTGCTCCATGATTTTTCTGTAGTTCCTGTGTTCTCCTTCTTCCCTTTTTTAAAGATGGGCACTATATTTGCCTTTTTCCAATCGTCCGGGACTTCCCCCGATCACCACGAGTTTTCAAAGATAATGACCAATGGCTCTACAATCACATCAGCCAATTCCCTCAGCACCTTCAGATGCATTAGATCCAGACCCATGGACTTGTGCATGTCCAGCTTTTCTAAATAGTCCTTAACCTGTTTTCACCACTGAGGACTACTCGCCTCCTCCCCATACTGTTTTGCCCAGGACAGCAGTGTGGGAGCTGACCTTGTCCGTGAAGACCGAGGCAAAAAAAGCATTGAGCACTTCAGCTTTTTCCACATCATCTGTCACAAGGCTGTCTCCCCTATTCATTAAGGGTCCCACACTTTTCTTGACCTTTTTCTTGTTGCTAACATACTTGTAGAAACCCTTCTTGTTACTCTTCACATCCCTTGCTAGCTGCAACTCCAGTTGTGTTTTGGCCTTCCTGATTATACCCCTGCATGCTCGAGCAATATTTTTATACTCCTCCCTAGTCATCTGTCCAAGTTTCCACTTCTTGTAAGCTTCCTTTTTGTGTTTAAGCTCACTGAAGATTTCAGTGTTAAGTGTTAAGCCTGCCATATTTGCTATTTTTTCTGCACATCGGGATTGTTTGTTCCTGCACCCTCAGTAAGGCTTCTTTAAAATACAGCCAGCTTGTAAAGTTGTAAAATACAGCCAGCTTGGTAAAGTGTGATACCATAAAACATCATGGTAAAGTGCATGTAGCAACATTATAGGTAAAGTTATGAACCTAAGCTGAAATCATGACTGAAGTATGTTTGCCAGGTAAGTCCGGAGAGTGGTTAAACCAGTGTCTCAAAGACCAAGGGCAAGCGCACACTGCAGCCAGGTGTCAACAAAGTGGATGGGCCATTACCTACAAAGTGGTCATTCTTCGGCCAGAAAGCGGGGCAGGGAAAAAGATCTGCATCTTAGCAAAGAGAAAGCATGGAGTTTCCTTCCTGCCAGTCTCCTGGTTCTCAGCTGGAAATACTGTACTTTTCAAAGAGGGAATAAAACATACATCCATACATATATAATAAATAAATGAGGGGAAAATCCCAAGACACCTCTCTCTCTCTCCCAGTCTGTCTCTAGCATTGCACTGAAGACGACAAAGAAAAACAGTCACTGGACATTGGGAGAAAGGGCGCCTGACCTAAAGAGTTTGGTCAGTAATGCAGCTGGAACCATATGATGAGAAACTTTGCTTTGAATCTGATAGAGTTTAAGTAAGCACTAGAAAGTGCTATCTTTGCTATCATTTTTTAAAAACTATTTCTGACTTTTATCCCTCATTACTTGTACTCACTTAAAATCACTCTCTTTCTAGTTAATAAATTTGTTTTATTGTTTCATCTAATACACTGTGTAAATTGAAGTGCCTTATCAGATAAGCTGGTGTACATTATACCCTTAAGGGAATAACAAACAGTATTTCTGGACATTGTCGGAGAGGGCTGGACACTGCAGAACATACATTTCTGGGGAAAGTTTGGGATTGGAAGTGTGTTGAGGTCACCGTGCAGTAATAATCAAGGCTGTTGAGAGCCCAGGTGTGGCTGGCAGGCTGCAGTTCACACAAGCATCTAGGAGTGACCGGCAGACTGATGGCTATTTTAAAGCAGTCCATATTGGAGGTTACAGCAAGGCATTGCAAAGGCACCCCAGGTTACAGGGCAGGGGTGACACAGCCACTCCCTGGTCTGGATTGCACCCTGATATGCCACAGCGGTATCAATGCTCCTGACACCAGTAGATGAAGCCAACTGAGGTGGCTGCAGGGATGCTACTGATTGGGCAGGAAGCCCCACAGGTTCCAAAAGGTCCACCAGTAAGGGCCCAGTCCCCAACTATGCATAGTCCTGAGGTCCCTCCTATAAGCATCTTGCTGGTACTGAGGCAGAAACCACACAGGGTAGCGACACATCCCTCCTGATGGGACCAGCTACGATACATAGGATCCCACTTCAGAGTCTGATGAGGAAGAAACCTCTTCTTGTGGTCATGGCTGTACCCATTGGTAGCAGTGAAGGCGGCTCAGAATCTGAAGAAAGGGGAGCTGGGGAGATCATCTGTGGCTTTTCCTTGGATGGTACAGCCCTAACTGGTACCCTGATGGCAAAATCAGATGGAACTGCTTGGTGCAGGGGTGAAGGCACTGGAGGCAGTAGCTTGGGGGCCTGGAGAGGCTTTTGAACTGCTGGTGATGGCGACACAGAGATTTAACAACCCTCTTGTAGCCTCAAATGCCTTAGGGGTAGACAGTACCAGGAAGACACACTGTGGTGCAAGGAGATGCCGACTAAGGTGCTTCGGGAGTCGGTCTCAACAGGCCTGCACTGAGCTCTGACGTCAACAAACTTCCCTGTTTAGAGGTATGCTTTGGTGAGTGCTTCCTCTTTGAATGCCCTCCCGAGTCTTTAGAAGAACTCATCCTCTTTACATCTGTCGACATGCCTCGTATCAACTACAATTTCTGATGCCTCTGTTACTAGAGATGCTGATCTGTCTCTTGGTACCGGTTGCCCAGTGGTGAGCTGCTCCTGACCAACGCCAAGGTGCTCGGTACCCAGACTGAGGCAGATGGCTCAGATGAAGGACACAGTGCCAGTTCCATCAGGAGACATTTTAAGCTGGCTGCCCTATCTTTTTTTAGAATGAGGCTTAATGCTCTTACAAATGCCACACCTGTCACTCACATGAACTTAAGGCAGCTGGGGTGAGGGTCACTATTAGGCATTGCCTTGCTGCTAGAGTGTCAGGGCTTGAAACCCAAAGAGCATGGCATATCTTCGGTACTGGGGCCGGTACCCAAACTGGGTGCCAGAACCACACGAAGTAACAAAAACAATTCTTTTCTGTACTGACTATAGAGGGGTACTATTTACAGGTACTGAGTAGAGACTTGCAGAAGCAAGACCAGGGAACTCCAACAACTGTCACAAAGGGTAGGAAGGAACTAAAGGGGGTCAGGGCAGTTCATCCCTTTATGCCTGCATAGTGTAGGTGCTCAGGTCGCCCCAACGGGTAACACTAACAGCTGAAACTCTCCTACACCTGTACACTGGAGCACACAAACAGTGGAATGGGTATTTGCAATCACTTGAAGAACTGGCGTTTACCTGTATTGCCTCCCAGGATACTCTTGGATCCGAAATGTGGTTAATATGCAGGGGCAGCATGTGACTGCATATGTACATGCCTGTCTGTTGTAAATGAGGGTAGGTTTGTGTCAGTTTTCTCCCTCCCTACATGCACACTGCAATCAAAATCTCACTTTAACAGGTCTGTGGACCCTAGCATGAGAAAGTAGAAACATTTCCCCATGCTTACCTGAAAGTTTCCTTTCTCTCAGCAGTAAGGTCCATAGATCCAGACCAGACACAGAGCAGATCATTCTTAATTACAAACTGGGACCCCAATTCAAGATTTAAGTCACTAAGAAATTTTGAAGTTCCTGTTAAGCTCTGCAGAACATAACTGTAATATCTTTCTAGTGTTCTGGAAGTGAATTCTGAACTAGTCTACTGACCATACAACTATCCTTTGCTGAGCAAGTTCTCAAACTGGCTAGGTTTTCAGGGCTGGGGCAAATCCAGGGACTGACAACTCTGGTTCTGCCTCCTTTGGCGGAAGTAGGCGGAGGGCCCACTGGAATGGATCTGTAGACCTTATTATTAGAAGTTTTCAGGCAAACGGATACATTTCCCCCTTCCATACTGAACTCTCTGATTCCTAGGAGGGGGGCTGATCTTGCATTCTGTATCAGCATCTCTGCATTTGCTTAGCTCCAACTAGAGATCACATCAACAACCTTTAAAGAAGCAAACTACTGACCTGTGACTCTTGTTCATCAAACAGCAGCTTCCGAGTGTCTGGATCCAAGTCAATAGCAAGGGTGGCATAGGCTGCAGGACAGAAAAATGAGTCAGGGTTGCTGTCAGCATGCTACTGAAGGGAGAGCTAAGAGTTACAGAGGATACTTACAGTTCAGTTTTAGAAGTTTCCCCTCTGTTGTAATTGAGTTTATCTCAGAGGTCCCATAGGAATTCACAAGGCTAAAGGTGAACAGATGCTTCTTGTGATGCTGCCCTTCCTTCCCCAGCAAATCATGTGCACAGCCCTCTGACTGGCAGGAATCTGTTTCTGAGGCTTTTTCCCTGCCCTCCTCATCTCCATCTTGATGTTCCATCTCTTCAACTGGCGAAAATTAAAAACAACAAGCACAATATTGCATGCTCTGTAGCCTTTATAGAGACACAAGTACCTCACTGAGAACCATGCTGTGTGAGCTCGTTAGGAGAGGCACTCTGCTTACATGACACACAAATGCCAGTAAAGATGTGGCAGAAGCTGCTTTACAATAAACTAACTAAAAACAGTAGATTCACACTTTAAAGAAGAAATGTGCATTTGCTAATCAGTTGCACCTGAAAGGCGTATTTTTCCTGTCAAGGGATCTAGGTAATACAACCTGGGTTTTACCATCTCAGATTCCGAGACTCTAAAGGGGACCATTGTGATCACATAGTCTCTTACCTCCTGTATTACACAGGCACGGGGACTTCCCTGAATTAATTCCTGTTTGAACTAGAGCAGAACTTTGGATGTTTTTCTAATCTAGATTTGAAAGTTGCCAGTGATTGAAAATCTCACAGGTAGGTCATTGCAACCTCCACAGCCCCATCCCCTTTCAAATCCATTCAAAATGTTGGGGCTAATTCTCTGCCTGACACATAATTCAGACCACATCAGTCCCCATGAATCTGTTCTTTGGGGAGAAGTTGCGAGGAAGAAAGAACAATGGATGCTGGTTGGAGAAGAGGGAAAGCCATGATCAAGAGTGGGATCATTAGTGCACTGAAGGGGACAGAGGGGCTAATTTGTGAAGGGTCCTGAAGGTAAGGACAAAACAGGTATTTTGTTCCTGTGAAGAACACTAGGTGGACACTGGGCTACAAGTCATGCCAGTTAGCACAGCTGACAGTATGCTCCAGCAATGTCCCAACAGAGGAGTGGCAGGGGTTCAGTGGGGTCTGTCCTTTCAGCAGAGAGAGATGGGTAGGTCCAATGGAGGTAGCTCCCTTTCTCTAAAGCAAGGCAGCATGTCTCTTGTTTTAAGTTCTTTCATATCCCCTGTTCCCACGGCTACTCTCATGGCAGCACAGCAGGATCCTCTTGTGGCAGTGTCTCCACAGAAGTGCAAATGTGCAACAGGCTGCAGGGCTCTGCCCAGGCATGAGCCCCTGTAGCTTTAGACTGCAGGACTCTGGGCACCCTCTCACTTGATTACACCACAATGCCCTCACAAGACCCCTCCCTTTCCCTCCTGCTGCTCAGCCACCTGCTCTAATGCCATTAGAACATTTGACAGAGATCAGGGACAGGAGACTACTAGTGTAGCAGAAGACTAATGCACTACACCTGGTTCTTCAAATACACAAACTTGACATACTGCACTGTGTAAACCAGAGGAGTTTGAGATTTTGTGGGCCATTGTCATCACACATCCAGATAAGAAGCCCTCTCCAATAATGTGATTCAATCACAGTGTAGAACCAAACATTCCATTAAAGTCCACAATCCACAACAATAATGCAATAAAGCAGAAAATTAAAGGCTGACAGAGGTAGGTCTGAATGACCTTCTAGCAAAGCTTCTCCAATCCAAATGATTACATTTTACCTTCGCAGCCACGACTGGAGCCATTGCAGATCCCACTGTCCAGGCATACACTAGAATATTCTTTTGTCAGAGGGAATTTAATGTAGTGGCTAAACAAAGAAAATGTATTCTTGTTAGGACATTCATGTTGGTGCCCCAATGCCAGAATGCCTGGGTCCCCTACATCAGTGGTTCTCAACCAGGGGTATGTGTGCCCCTGGGGGTACGCAGAGGTCTTCCAGGGGGTACATCTAGATATTTGCCTAATTTTACAACAGGCTACATAAAAAGCAGTAGCGAAGTCAGTACAAACTAAAATTTCACACAGACGACTTGAATACAATGCTCTATATACTAGACACTGAAATGTAAGTGCAGTATTTATATTCCAATTGAGTTATTTGATAATTATATGGTAATAATGAAAATGTAAGCAATGTTTCAGTACTAGTGTGCTGTGACACTTTTGTATTTTTATGTCTGGTTTTATAAACAAGTAGTTTTTAAGTGAGGTGTAACTTGGGGTACACAAGACAAATCAAACTCCTGAAAGGGGTGCAGTCATCTGGAAAGGTTGAGAGCCACTGCTGTACATCAATTAAAGACAATGAACAAGCCTGAGTGGCCACAGAACCAAATCAAAACAAACCACCAAGTACAGCAGCCCTGGCTTCAACAGGAGCAAACTCAGGTTAACAGTGTTTTTGAAAATCCCACCCAAAAGCCTTTACAGTTTTATCTCTGCAACTGGATGATAGTAAAGGGAATATCATTATAACATGCGCCAATTGCCAGTATATCTGAACATTTTAATGGGGGCCGCTGTATGTACACACACACACGGTTATTTTTCTTCCTTCCTTTCCTCTGGGGAGGGTGTGGAAGAAGGAAGGTGGGGGTAAGTCTTTCAGTCTCAGCCCCATTTCTTTTGATTTTTGGGTTTTTTACCCTTCTCTTTCATGAAGTCTTTTGGCTTCAGCTGAAGGAGGCAGACATTGTGGCAACATCTTTGTTGAAAGAAAACAACTAGAAAATTCAAGTAGAGGAGCCAATCAGAGCAGAGAGATTATAGCAATCAATTGGAGTAGAGAGTTGCCTTAATTATCATAAAGTGATCATGCAAGTCCCTTCACTCTGAATGGCTAATGGTGGCCTGTCAGCCAGAGAACAAGGGTTTACATACAGCTTAGTTATTAAGAAATAACCACTGCAGAAATCATGCCCATCAGAGGAAACATGGTCACAGGGAAAAGCTGTGGAGCTCTGGGCCAGAAACTGGGCAGCCTCCTGCCCTCAGAGGGGTTGAGACAGACTCACTACAGTATAACTGCATGAGCGACTACTAGAATTTTGTATAAACATCCACACTACCATGCCTGTACTTACCCAATCTGTTCGAAAACAACACTGTACAAGTGATCCAGAGTGAGCTTGTGTTTGGGCACAGAGATTAGCAGTGGCTGCCCACAAAGAACAGTCCCCGAAGAAGTGCTGGACTGTCTTATTCTCTTTTCTCTGAAGTATACAGAAAGAGTGATGCACTCAGCGCCATCCTCGCTTGACTTGCAAACTTCATATCTGTTTGAAAGAAAGAAATGGGTGAGTTCTACCCCTACAGCACAGTGGGCAGAAGCAATACTAATTAACTCTAGCAAGGGTTCTACAAAAGATTCACACTTGGGAAGGACAAGAGGGGTTCTCAAACTTTTGCCATGTTATTGACCACACCTTACCAGAGAGATTCTCTCATGGACCCCTCCCAGGCACTGAGGATTTTGCTGACCGATATCCCTGCCCCTTTGCCCAGAGCCCAGCTCATCACTGCTGTCTCCCTTGCCTCCCGCAGAACACTGCTGTGGTGACTACAGATACTGTTTGTTAAAATGCACCATTAGGAAAATACGTCTCTAGTGTGATAAAAGTTTTGCCCCTTTTGAAAAAAGTTAACCACACCATCTCCTTCATCTAGCCACATAACAAACAGCATATATTCCTTGACAAATCCTTCTGGTTGCCCCCTCGCCCCCACACAAAAAAATCAACATTTACCTCAGCCTTATCCAAACTGAGCCTCAGAAGGCCAGCCCTCTTCCAGACTTCAATCTCATACAGACCTTGGGTCCTTTGTTCAACTGCACAAGCAGGTTCAGAAGTAATGGGGACACAGAGCTAAGCATCATACTCAGACTAAAGCACTGCAACCCATATCACTTTAATAACCATCCCAGCACACTTCTATACCAGAGGGGCAACAAGCTGTAACTTTACAGTACTTTGCAATAAAGAGCTTAAAAACAACTGCCCAAAACTACCCGCTGGAATAAGTGAGTAGAGCCACTCAGGAGCAGCTCCACCTGCTCCTACTAGGAACCACAGACATGTCAGCAATACTTATATCCCATGATGTTAAAGGCAGCTGATAGAGCTGTAAGAATCAGCATTTGCCACTTCTTGAGTTTTTGCAGTGATGGTCCCTTCTAAAGAATTTCATGAACTGGACAGTACCAAGTGTTGTGCCTATATTTTAAAGAGACACTAAGGATCATGTGGGGAATTAAATGCCAGAACACCTTCCTTCTGGTACCTAGTAATTTGGTCTAAATGATAATTTAAAAATAGAATACGACACTAGGAAGAGCACACTATGACAGGGTATAATCAGCAAAGTTTCTGCAAAGGAAAATCAAGTCTCACTAATCTATTAGTTAATAAACAAGTGGATACAGGCAAACAATTCATTGAGACTTTCAAAAGGCCTTTCGCGAAGTCCCTCACAAAAGCTACTAAAGAAACTAAATAGTCATGATGAAAAAGGCAAAATATCATTTATGGGTCAAAAACTGTCTAAGAAAAGGAAAACAGAATAAGAATAAATGGCCAGTTTACATCCTGGCAAAGGCTAATACTGGGTGCCACAAGGTAGCATGCCCATGTTTAATATATTTATTAGTTAACAATCTGGAAAAAAGGGGGAAGCATCAAAGTAGCAAAATTTGCACATGACAAACTTATTTAGTTTAGTCAAGAACAAAGGAACGTTAGGACTTTTAGAGGTACCCAGCATAGTTCGGTGAAGACAAGATGATGTCAGTACATACTCAGTTTTGACAAATGCAATACACACACATTGGAGAGAATAATATGAATTGTTCATACATCTTAAAAGGTTCTAAATTAACTACATCAACCCACTGTGTCACTGTAGACAGCTCAATGTGCAGCAATGGCTAAAAACCCCAAGTGTTTTATGGAATGGAATAAAGAATAATAAGGAAAATAGCATTATTGTATCTCACAAAGGATACTGCAGAATTAGAGGGGGCAGAGAAGGGTAATGAGACTGACTGGAGCCCGAATAAAGTCTCCTATGAAGAGATTGCAAAGACCAGGATTGTTACCCTATAGGAGGATACAATAAAAGTAAACAAAATAATGCGTGATCTAGAGAGGAAGGTTGGGAGCTTTTATTCACCCTCTCTCATGATACCTGAGCAAGGGAACAATCAGTGAAATTGAAAAGTGGCAAATTCAAAACTAATCACAGGAAGGGGGAGGGATAGCTCAGTGGTTTGAGCATTGGCCTGCTAAACCCAGGGTTGTGAGTTCAATCCTTGAGGGAGCCATTTAGGGATTTGGGGCAAAAATCTGTCTGGAGATTGGTCCTGCTTTGAGCAAGGTTGGACTAGATGACCTCCTGAGGTCCCTTCCAACCCTGATATTCTATGATTCTAAGCACAATGGACAATTAGCCTGTGGAACTCATCATCAAAGGATACTATGGAGGCCAAGAGCTTGACAAAATTAAAAAAGATTAGACATTTATTACAGTAACAAGAATATCCACAGTTGTTATAGTAAATATTTAACATACAGATTAGTTTTGGAAAGGATCTAAAACCTCATTTCAGGACATGAGTCAATTGCTAATTCAGAAGGTTAGGAAAAACTTGCCAGAACTGCCTACTGCAGAGTTTCTCACACCTTCCTCAGAAACATCTGGTATAAGCTACTG
Organism: Terrapene triunguis; assembly: GCF_002925995.2. Classification (NCBI taxonomy): domain Eukaryota; kingdom Metazoa; phylum Chordata; order Testudines; family Emydidae; genus Terrapene; species Terrapene triunguis. The sequence goes on along the minus strand of NW_020664661.1, from coordinate 441,453 downwards.
CTAGAGAAAGACACTGGACTAGCTGGATCACTGACTGGTCTGATCCAGACTGACAATTGCTATGTCCTTATTCATGATACTAGGTCAGAAGCTTCTGCAGCCAAATCAATGTTTTAGAAACCAGGAACATTTTGGAATAAAAATCACAGCATGTGGTAAGACAAAGAAAGCAGAATAAAGTGGTTCATGATATGGCAAACACATATTTTATAAAAATGTGCACCTTTGTGTAAGTTAAAGGTGAGCTGCAAATCAATTCGGCAAAGTTGCATCAACTTTAACAATAAAATATACTGAATGCCCCTATTAGCCAGGCTACAAGAACGGGGGTATTCAGAATATTAATCACCTGAAAAGCTTTCATTTTAGGTCCCATGACCTAAGAAGAAATTTAAATTAAACAAAAAAAACCCCTAACCCAAAAACAATAAAACTTTGCAAAACTGTGCACTGTACTTTTTAAAAAGTCACTTACCTGACCCCTTGTAGGCCGGCTCCATGCTCCAGCGGGATCCCTGGGTGATGTGACATCACCAGCATGGTACATGCTGGGGCGTTACATCGGAGCGGGAGCCGGAAGCCCTAGTGGGGCTGGACATCATGGGACCTATGAAAAAAAGATAGTAAGTGTTCTGGTTATGTACTGAATGCCCTCTTCTGTTTAGCCTGGAGAATGAGGGCATTCAGCACAAACACCTGATGGCATTTTGTCAGATTGATTTGCAGACCACCTTTACATACAGTCACATTCTGATGACATGCCACAGAGATCTCACTATTCTTTCAGCAGGAATAACATTCCTCCAGAGAACAATTTACAGTGCTATGGGAAGTGGAAATACTCCCATAGAGCAACACTTTGGCCACAAGGCCCTTGTGTGCATTTCCAAGGGCCTTATGAGAAGTTGTTTTATTTAAACCCACACCCCTTGCTTCAAAAAGCACCTCCTCCTCTACAGTTTATATGCTCCAACTGTCAGTTACTATACCATTGGTTTGTATGAACTGTCTCAATTATATATTGAAACGTATTGTCATAAGGGGGAGAGTGTATGAGTAGGGAGACCTGTGAAAGAAGCTACTTTCAGAGAATTCCAGTGCCACTCTTTCCCTTCCCTCACAAAATTGACCTGTAAAGGAAAACAATGCACTTGTACCTTCTTTCTGCTTTAAGGTGGATACAGAAGACTAATGTTGCATTTGGTTTTGTTTTAAGCTAGAAGCTTCTTTTTTAAAACATAAGATATTTAGATCTCGCCTGTCCTGGAAGGCTCTATTGTTACTAGAGAAGTAGTGAAACAACAACATCATAAGAACCAAGCAACTGGAAGCTGAACAACTAAGAGGAAAAAGGCTTTTAGTCCATCTGCCCAAAATTCTAGTTTGTTTTTGTTAAGGCCTATTTAATTTAAACTCCAAATGAAGTCTTGGGAGAAAAGATGCTTTTGTTAAAGATTCAACATCCCCAGAAGTTCAATTAAGGTTTGAGAATTCACAATGTACATCTCTTGAGATGTCCCAGAAGTCCTCCAGGAAATCCATGAAACACCAAAGTTGATATTCCAGATATTACCTTCCCCAAAAACCCACGAAACAAAACAAAGCTTTTCAGATTTTCCTTAGCCATAATAAAGGGACCAAGAAAAAAAAAAAAAAAAAAAAAACTAAAACACAATATTAAAAAAACACTTTCCTAAACATCTTACAAAAAAAAAAAAGGAAAAAAAAAAAAAAAAAAAAAAAAAAGACTCAAATCCAGTATTTTAAAAACACTTTCCAGAGCATCTTTCAAAACCAATTGGGATTAAAACGTCGGCACTAACACAAGACATCCTTTGTTAAAGTTATGTGGAAAAAGAAGTGTAGTGCCCTCTATCCTCTACCTCCATGAGCCTCTGAATGCTCTCCCTGCCAAGTGCCTGTTTGGCAATGTATCTGTACATACGGCAGCCCTGTGTACAGCGAGACCTGTTCCAATGCTTGCTGATGCTGGGGTCAAAGCCCTCATCTGACACTTAAGGGATCCTGCTGACAAAAGCAACAGAATGAAAGTCATAACTGTACTGTCACGCTCTGCCATGGCTCTGCTTTTCACTGAAGGGAGGTGTGACATCCCCAGGGTACAATCTGAACTGTGAAATCACTGTGACCCCGTAACTCTCTAGCTCAGGACACCTCTTACGCTGCTCTGTGAGTGAAAGGCAGCCCCTTCCAGGCTTTTCTCTCACACAGCCATCAGCATATAAAGGCACATCCAGCAAAGTTACATGAATGCTCTCCCAGCCACTCGTGAACTCTATACAGGGAGACACTCCCATTAACTAGTCCACCACTCCATCAAAAGGTAATGGATATGCAACAGCCTTTGTTAACCTGAGTAGAGATTCCCCCAAATACTTCAGTCAAAGCACACTGGTTTAAATAAAATATTAAAACAAGTTTATTAACTATAAAAAGATAGATTTTAAGTGATTATAACTGGTAAAGGCATAAAAGTCAGAATTGGTTACAAAAGGAAATAAAATAACATTGCAATCTAATTCCTAAACATAACCAAGGATATTCAACAGGCTTTTTCCTTCCAATTGGGACCACCCCTCCCAGTTCCTCCAATGATGCTACCTTTCAAATGCTCTTGCTACCATGAGGAGAGATGGGGAAGGAGAGGTAATGAAGAAGCCATTGTCTCTTATTTTATACCCTCCTACTCTCCTTAAGGAATACCCTCCTGCTGGGGTGCAGACATTCAGTCTGTGGTATACGTGAGATGTGAAGTGTATTGCAAATTTCTTGCTTATACCGTCTGCATATGTGCTGTTTGGAGAACAACATGTGAGGCCTCAGTTTACAGTCCTCTGGTATCTCTAAGGAGCTAGTCTGTGGGCATTTTCCAGGACTCTCAATATGTTTCAGTAACAAACATATAGCAAAATCTCATAACTCCATATACAACCTTAATGCACAAATTTTATAGGACAATGATGTTCAGCAAATTATGACTTTTCAAATGTCGTCTCATGAGGCATGCTTTGTACAAAATATCATAACCCTATAAAAGGGGTGAATATGAGGTTACAGGGTGTCACTTGGGTACAGGGTGTCACAGGAGGCTGTTCTATGTTTCCTATAGTTTCCTTCCGTCTGCAAAATGAACACTGGGTGCTAATTAACAACATTTATTGAATTCAAAACTCCAGAATCATAAAACTCAAGCCCACCAAGAGTGATTCTGTTCTCCTATCTGCAGACCTAACTTAACTTGCTTTATTGATTCTCTCATCAAAACAATGCTGGGTGGATGTTACAAAGAACTGACCATTTAGGAGGGAAAATGTTCCCTTTTTGGAACCCCTTCATGAAGCAGTACTGGTATAAGAAGAAACAAAAAAGCTGCCAGGCCAGGTTTTCTAAGGACCCTAGAACTCCATACCGCTTGAGCGATGAACTTTGGATTACATAAAACAAATGCATACATGTCGTCCTTGATTTCAGTGTTCAGGAGGATAATTCTCACAGGGTTGCCCAGGGTCTCATATCCACCACAACAGCCCTGTGATTATTCCTGGTGTTCTCAGATATCAACCATATTCACAGGCACAATTAGTAACATTAAATATATTTTGTTTCTGGCAGTGCCCACAATGCAATAGGCACTTTCCAGATGCTATGAAAGGATTGTCCCTTCCTGAAGGGCTCACAATCTAAATAACAGATTTGATCTGTCGCATGAGACTACAGACATAGCTGTGTGAAAGTTATACCTCCTTCAGGCTCAGATTAGAGCCACCCTCTCCTCCTCTCCACACCAACAGAATTTCAGGGGCCACAGATGAATGGAGCCTGAAGGACTCCAGACTCTTCGAGAATTACACCCCTCAACCAGTGAAGTCAATGGGAACTGCTGGGCAGCTGGCACTTTCAAAGTCGGGCCATTTATTTAGGGTTTTAAATATGGATCTGGGGGCCTATATTTAGGGCATCCATTTTGGAAAATCTTGGACTGATTAATTCTCAATAATGTCTGGGAGACCTGCTGCAAACGAGTGAGTAAGCAAACAACAAAGCAAGTATAATACAACTTATCAGATGAAACTTGCACAGCTGGCTCCACTCCCAGCTCTGCACACTAAGGCACAGACCTCAATATTGGTGCAAAAAAGGTTAACAACAACATTGTAATTCACTATAATTTTAAGTTATTACAAACTCACCTTTGCCTTTACTGAATTTTAGGAGGTATTTACAATTCTTTTCCATACACAAAATACTTTGAGATCAACAGCTTATGTATTTAAGTCTTCAATTGTCTGTTTTATTAAAAGAAGTGTTCATGCTAATTAAACAAATTCCTAGAAAAACTTTCTTCCAGTAAGTGACAGGCCCAAAAAGCTTCAAGGAGTTTACCTCTTTCTTGCTCACCTCCAGGTCCAATTACAGACTATGAAATGCAGGTTCTCTAAGATGTGTGGTCCCTATCTGTATTGTATGCACACCATACACCTGAGTCTGGAAATTTTTAGAAAGCAGTGTCCAATGGTCTGCACATGTGCAATTGTTCTCCTCATGCTCCAAACAAAGAGTATAAAGGCCAGTATGGACTGATGCCTCTCCAGTTCCTTTCCTTACTATGAATCTGGCTATGATCCACAGCAGGGGGCGGGGGGCAGGTAGAGGAATACAGATTGGGACCACACATCTCAAAGAACTTCCAGTTACAGGTAAGTAACCACCATTTCTTCTTCGAATCATGGTCCCTATGTGTATTCCACATGAGAGATTAGTAAGCAGCAGTCAACAGGAAGTGTGTGTGAGGATGCAAATGTTATGGCTGTCTGTAATACCGTTGTCCCCACAGCTGTATCTGTATTAGAAGACTGGACCAAAGCGTAGTGTCTTGTGAAGTTATGTAAGGAGCTCCAGCTAGCTGCCCTCCGTATATCTAGTAAAGGTATGTCTTGCAAAGATACCACAGAGGTTGCTTGCACTCTGGTGAAGTGGGCTTTCACTGTCTCTGGGCAAGGTGGGGATATGAGCAGGATGATGCAGCCTGAGATCCATTTAGAATCTCTTCGCACATAGAGCTTGATCTCTCAATCTCTGCTATGGAAATAAAGTCTAGATTTCTTTCTAATTACTTTTGTTCTCTGTAGATAAATGGCCTGTGCCCACTGGACATCTAAGAGGAGGGATAGCTCAGTGGTTTGAGCATTGGCCTGCTAAACCCAGGTTTGTGAGTTCAATCCTTGAGGGAGCCATTTAGGGATCTGGGGCAAAAATCAGTAACTTGGTCCTGCTAGTGAAGGTAGGGGGCTGGACTTGATGACTTTTTGGGGGGGAGATAGTTAGTGGTTTGAGCATTGGCTTGCTAAACCCAGGGTTGTGAGTTCAATCCTTGAGGGAGCCATTTAGGGATCTGGGGCAAAAATCTGTCTGGGGATTGGTCCTGCTTTGAGCAGGGGGTTGGACTAGATGACCTCCTGAGGTCCCTTCCAACCCTGATATTCTATGATTCTAAGGAGTGAAGTCTCCTCTCTCATCAGGGGTATGCAGTTTTGGAAAAAATACTAGTAAGTGGACAGGTTGATTCATATGAAACTCCCAAATTACTTTAGGAGTGAATTTTGGATGGAAGCAAAGAGAGACATTCTCTTTATGAAAAATGGTACACAGCTGATCTGCTATAAGCACTCGCAGCTCATTCAGCCTTCTGGCTGATTTGATAGCGACTAGAAAGGCAACTTTCATTGAGAGATCAAGCAGAGCAGATGGCTAATGGTTTGAAAGGAGGTTTGATGAGAAGTGAAAGAGCGAGGTTGAGGTCCCATGGAGGTGTTGGCTACTCCACCAGTGGAAAAGATCTAAGAAGTCCGTTAAGGAATCTAGTTGTTGTAGGATGAGTGAAGATAGTGTGATCCTTGATAGGTGCTGATTGCTGCCCAATGGACCTGTAGGGAACTGACAGAAAAACCCAATGTCTTAATGGTGAGTAGGTAATTGAGGATAGCTGGGATCCCAGCAGATTCTGGAGATGACTGGTGTTATCATGATCAAGAGAAGAAATGCTTCCATTTGGCTGAATAATATTTCCTGGTAGAATCCTTCCTGCTATGGTTGAGGATGGACTGAACCACTACTGAACATGTGCGCTCTACCTCTGATGTCTATCCAAATACCAGGTCTTGAGTTGTAGTGGCACTGGGTTGGGATGCTTGATTGAAAAGCAGACTTTGACTCCCTCAGGGAACTGATGGGCAGGATCCCCTGGGAGGCTAATACGAAGGGGAAAGGAGTCCAGGAGAGCTGGCTGTATTTTAAAGAATACTTATTGAGGTTGCAGGAACAAACCATCCTGATGTGTAGAAAGAATAGTAAACATGGCAGGTGACCAGCTTGGCTTAACAGTGAAATCCTTGCTGATCTTAAACACAAAAAAGAAACTTAAAAGAAGTGGAAGATTGGACAAATGACCAGGGAGGAGTATAAAAATATTGCTCAGGAATGCAGGAGTGAAATCAGGAAGGCCAAATCACACTTGGAGTTGCAGCTAGCAAGATTCACCAAGGGCAAGTCATTCTTGACTAACCTAACTGCCTTCTATGACAAGATAACTGCCTCTGTGGATGAGGGGAAAGCAGTGGACATGTTATTCGTTGACTTTAGCAAAGCTTTTGATACAGTCTCCCACAGTATTCTTGCCACCAAGTTAAAGAAGTATGGGCTGGATGAATGGACTATAAGGTGGATAGAAAGCTGGCTAGATCATCGGGCTCAACGGGTAGTGATCACTGGCTCCATGTCTAGTTGGCAAACGGTATCAAGCAAAGTGCCCCAAGGGTCGGTCCTGGGGCCGGTTTTGTTCAATATCTTCATTGATGATCTGGAGGATGGCGTGGATTGCACCCTCAGCAAGTTTGCAGATGACACTAAACTGGGAGGAGTGGTAGATACTCTGGAGGGTAGGGATAGGATACAGAGGGACATAGACAAATTAGAGGATTGGGCCAAAAGAAATCTGATGAGGTTCAACAAGAACAAGTGCAGAGTCCTGCACTTAGGACGGAAGAATCCCATGCACTGCTACAGACTAGGGACCTGTGGCTAGACAGCAGTTCTGCAGAAAAGGACCTAGGGGTTTACAATGGGCGAGAAGCTGGATATGAGTCAAAAGTGTGCCACTGTTGCCAAGAAGGCTAACAGCATTTTGCACAGTATAAGTAGGAGCACTGCCAGTAGATCAAGGGACATGATCATTCCCCTCTATTCGACATTGGTGAGGCCTCATCTGGAGTACTGTGTCCAGTTTTGGGCCCCACACTACAAGAAGGATGTGGAAAAATTGGAAAGAGTCCAGTGGAGGGCAACAAAAATGATTAGGGGGCTGGAGCACATGAGGAGAGACTGAGGGAACTGGGATTATTTAGTCTGCAGAAGAGAAGAATAAGGAGGGATTTGATAGCTGCTTTCAACTACCTGAAAGGGGGTTACAAAGAGGATGGATCTAGACTGTTCTCAGTGGTACCAGATGACAGAACAAAGAGTAATGATCTCAAGTTGCAGTGGGGGAGGTTTAGGTTGGATATTAGGAAAACTTTTTCACTAGGAAGGTGGTGAAGCACTGGAATGGGTTACCTAGGGAGGTGGTGGAATCACCTTCTTAGAGGTTTTTAAGGTCAGGCTTGACAAAGCCCTGGCTGGGATGATTTAGTTGGGGATTGGTCCTGCTTTGGGCAGGGGGTTGGACTAGATGACCTCCTGAGGTCCCTTTCAACCCTGATATTCTATGATTCTATGATTGTGCTGCTGTGTTGCATCAGCAAATCCAGAAATGGTCGGAGGTTGATGGGCAGACAGGTTGAAATCTTCATGAGGTCCAAGAACTAGAACTGCTTTGGGCCAAGTTGGGCTCGATGAGGATTACCTGAGCTCTGTCATGATGGATTTTTCACAGGACTTGTGGTATCAGTGGGATGAAAGGGAAGGCATATGTGAAGTGATCCGTCCAGGGTTACTTGAAGGGTGTCGCTCTTCAAGTCTCAGCCCAGAGCCACCCTGGAGCAGTACAGAGTGAGTTTTCTGTTCCCTGGTGAGGCAAAGAGATTGCAGGATGGTGTTCCTCCGTGGTTGCAGAGATCATTGAGAATGGAATCATGACTCTCCCATTCGTGGTCTGTTGAAAAAATGTCTGCTGAGAGTCTCTGCTAGGGAGTTGTGCATGTCTGGCTGGTATACTGTGTGACGGGTTAGATCACAGAAACCTCCCCCTTGGGAGCTGCCAACTGACGTGCCAAGACTACTTCTGACCCTGCTTTCCCTGCCAGCTCGGGACCCCAGCACCCTGTCTTGCTGAGCCAGACATGCCCGTCTGCTCCAACACAGACCCAGGGTCTGAATTACTTGCCCCAAAGCTGCAGACTTAACTGAAAGCAGTTTACAGAAGTGTTCCTGCCTTTAACACTCAGATGCCCAACTCCCAATGGGGTCCAAACCCAAATAAATCCGTTTTACCCTCTATAAAGCTGTTTGCCCCCCCCCCCGGTATTAATAAATATTCTGGGTTAATTAATAAGTAAAAAGTGATTTTATTAAATACAGACAGGAGGATTTAAGTGGTTCCAAGTAGTAACAGACAGAACAAAGTGAACTACCAAGTAAAATAAAATAGAACACGCAAGTCTATGTCTAATACAGTAAGAAACTGAATACAGCTAAGATCCTCACCAGTTTCAGAATGCTTACTTTTACAGACTAATCTCCTTTTAGTCTGGGTCCAGCAATCACTCACATCCCTTGCAGTCACTGTCCTTTGTTCCAGTTTCTTTCAGGTATCATTGGGGGCGAAGAGGCCCTCTTTTTAGCCAGCTGAAGACAAAATGGAGGGGTCTCCCCTGGGCTTAAATAGACTTTCTCTTTTGGGTGGAGACCCCCTCCTCTCTCCTATGCAAAGTCCAGCTACAAAATGGAGTTTTGGAGTCACCTGGGCAAGTCACATGTCCATGCATGACTGAGTTCCTTACCAGCCAAGCCATATTCCTGGGAAAGCCCAGATGTGGACTGGTGTCTCCAAGTTCATTGTAGGCTTAAGTGTTTCTTGATTGGGCACTTACTGAGAATAGTTTTTTCTCAGGAAGCTGACCAACTGCTTCACTACAGCCTACTTAGAATCAAACAAGTATGCAGCCAATATTCATAACTTCAAATACAAAAATGATACATGCATACAAATAGGATCAATAGATTCAGTAGATCATGACCTTTACAGAGATATGTTACATGGCATATGTAGCATAAAACACATACATATACATATATACTGTGACAGACTCAGACCAGTGGGGTACAGGAGTCTGGTAGAGGGCAAATATACTGGTCACTGGATGAGTAGTTTTCTGTTCCCTGAGTGACCAGAGCAGGGGCTGCACTAGAGTAATCAGGAACCTGCTAGAACCAGTTAAGGCAGGCAGGCTAATTAGGACACCTGGAGCCAATTAAGAAGAAGCTGCTAGAATCAATTAAGGCAGGCTAATCAAGGCACCTGGGTTTTAAAAGGAGCTCACTTCAGTTTGTGGTGCGAGTGTGAGGAGCTGGGAGCAAGGAGCTGAGAGTGAGAGGGTGTGCTGCTGGAGGACTGAGGAGCACAAGCGTTATCAGACACCAGGAGGAAGGTCCTGTGGTGAGAATAAGGAAGGTGTTTGGAGGAGGCCATGGGGAAGTAGCCCAGGGAGTTGTAGCTGTCATGCAGCTGTTACAGGAGGCACTATAGACAGCTGCAGTCCACAGGGCCCTGGGCTGGAACCCGGAGTAGAGGGCGGGCCCGGGTTCCCCCCAAACCTCCCGATTGACCTGGACTGTGGGTTCTTCCAGAGGGGAAGGTCTCTGGGCTGTTCCCCAACCCACATGGTGAATCTCTGCAGCAAGAAAATCCGCCAATAAGCGCAGGACCCACCAAGATAGAGGAGGAACTTTGTCACAAGACATATACATATATACATATACATATACACACACACACACACACACACACACTCATAAGCATATTTCCACAAAGCCTTATGGGTGGCACCGTCACATACTGCCAATAGGGTTATGTGGTATTTGATACTCCAATTCCAGAGGTCGACTGTCTCTACACACAGGAAGAGGGAATTTGTTCCCCCCTGCTTGTTTATGTAGAAGATAGTTGTCATTTTGTCCAACATTACTTGGATATGTCAGGATCAGATGAGCAGGAAGAATGCATTGCACACCCAACAGACTGCCCTTAATTCCACTACATTGATGTATGTCCTGGCCTCCTGAGGGGTCCAGGTGCCTTGTGTGATGCGATTGTTTATATGAACTCCCCAATCTAATAAAGCAGCATCTGTGATTACAGTCACCTTGGGTACAAGTGTGAGGAAGGGAATTCCCACCTAAACTTTCTCCGGCTTTGTCCACTGAGTGAGCGAAGCCAAAACCTTGGTTGGAATTCTTACTTTGGCACTCATGATTAGTTTTTCTGGTGAGTAGACAGACTGAAGCCAGGTTTGTAGGCAGTGCAGATGGAGCCTGGCAAACGGTATAACAAGGGTGCATGAGGCCATATGGTCACGGAGGAAAAGGCAAGACTTGACTGTGACTTGACTGAGGGTGACCTGTTTTATTAGATCACTTTTGATGTGGAATCTCTCTGTGGAAAGACAGACTATTGCTGTAGTTGAGTCCAGGGTTGCTCTTATGAAGTCTATGGACATCTTGGGTTACAAAGTAGACTTTTTGAGGAAAGATAAACCAAGTAGGAATGCTGGGAGCTGACACAAAAGCTAATCTCCAGCAAAGCTCACTCTTGCTGAGGCAAAGGGGTAACAGAGTAGCTCACAATTCTAGGTATCCACAGCAGCATGTTATGCAAAGCTAGCCCAAATGGAAAGAGTCTGAACTGGAAGCAGTCCTGCCCAAAGAGGAATCTGAGGAACCTTCTGTGGGATGGGTGAATGTCTATATGAAAGTACATGTCTTTAATATCAAGGGCCATGAACCAAGTGCCCCCTTTCAGAGAGGTGATTATTGATGTCAATGTGACAATTTTTGGTTGAATACATTGTTGGTAAAGATCAAGAATCGGTTTCCATCCACTGGATTTCTTGAGGACCAAGAAATATGGGGAATAGAACCCCTTCCCCTGATATTGAGGGGGTACTGGTTCTATGACTGTTTTCTGGATAAGAGAATTTACCTCTTGAAGAAGAATCTCCTTGTGAGAGAGTGGTCCCTGAAAAGGAACCAGGAAGAGGGTTTGTGGCGGGGAGGTGAGAAACTCAATAACGTAGCCTTAATGGATGACGTCTGTAGTTATTTTTGCCCAGCTGAGAGCAAAGAGAGTAATTCAGCTTCCAAAGGCATAAGGGACAACGAGGTATGCCATTAATGTCAGTAGCAGTCCTTGAACATACCATCAGAAAAACCCCTTGGATGGTGGGTGAAGTTGTGGCCCTTTACTTCTAACATGCGGGATCATATACGCATTGATGATAGAACACCTGAGAAGATGGTGGTCTGGGCCTATAGGGTGGCTTGTGATGTTTCCTCTTCGAGGCCAGGGCATAAATACCCAGGGAGCAGAGGGCTGTTCTAAAGTCTTTTTGAATGTGTCAAGAAACAATCGGTCTTCTCATTAAACAAGTCAGACATGTGAAAGGAAAGGTCCTCAATGGTACTCTGGACCATCTTAGGGAACCATGCAACCATGACTCATGCCTTTTGACTACAGCTCTAGTGATGGCTCTACAGGCAGTATCAGCTGTATCTACTGCCACTTGAAGTGATGTCTTGGCCAGCAGCCTGCCTTCATCAATAAGGGTTTGGTACTGGGCCTTGTTTTCCTGGGGAAGTCTGTTTTAAAGTCTGCAAACAGCATGGACAAAAATCAGTGATTTAAAAAAAAAAAAAAAAAGTTTTTTATTTAAATCGGGGTTTTTTTTTTTGATAAAATGCTTTTTGAGGAAAAAACCTATTTAAGATAGTTTTAATTAAGATGTATCTTTGAGCTATAATGTCTCATAATGGAATAGGGATTATAAATTCTAATTCTATAGTGTGAGACAATATAGTCATGTAACGTTTAAGAAAAGTTTTGTTAATGAGTTCCAATAGTTCATGGATTAGGGACCCAATCGTATGGGGTTCCAGGAGCTTCTGTATAGATTATTTAGCTTAATCTACCCTATGGGACTCAGTGCTCAGTCTAGAAGATACCATCAGAGATGCTTAGTTTTGCAGTTCTCAAACTGTGGATTTGTGTCTCCAGAAATAATATGCTTGTTAACAGCAAAAATGTTTTTAGATAAATAAATAAAATAAATTATAGAAGTGAGAAATAACAGACTTCAACCCTATTGTCCCTCTGCAAATTTGTGTACACAGAGTCAATCCTTACCTTTCTCTAAAAGTGCAAAGTTTCAAAAAGTTCAATGAATAGAAGATTGTTGGGGGCCGAATAGATCTGGACAAGGAGAAGTCTGGAGATAAATGTGAGAAGGGAGGGACAAGCAGCAGAATCAAAGGTGAAACTGTTTGAGCAGCATATTCCAGAAGTCTTGAGGTCTTTCTGAGTGTAGCCTTCATTGATTTGAGATCTACCATACCATTCTCTCACTAGAAGGGAAAACCTATAATGGCAGCAGGCCATAAAAGAGACCCAGTTTGGGAATATTTTAATGAAGTTCCTCTACATGTGGGTAAGACAGGCATGTGTGCAAAATGCAAACAGTGCAACAAAGAAATGCAGGCCTGCTTGCCTGAATGAAACAACATCATGAGAACTGTTCCTTCTCAGGAGGAAGCTGCATTGAAGATGATGAAAGGAACATGTCTGAATATGCAGGATCTTCAGGTTGGTAAACTTTTTTATTTCATACTTCTTTCTTAAGGACTGCCTGTCTTCCTTCTTGACTATTCTTGAATTCTCATGTTTGAGTAAAAAATATAGTTGTTACTCCATGGTACTATAATTTTAGATGCAGTTGTGATAAAAAATAAATAGCTGAAATTCGCAAATCTTCCTTTTACAATTTCACCTTGCAATAGTACTGAGTGTCAGTGAATGCAATGAGTAATACTAAATGAGCAGTATGGTAATAATTAAATAACTGCATTGACTTATTTGGTTTAGGAGAATCCATCCTCAACATACAGGAATCTGAAGACTATACACCTTCAAGATCACCATCATTTTCTATAGTTTCAGAGTTATCTGCCAAAAGGAAAAAAGAAATACTCCATCATCCAGAAATAACCATAGATAAGTTTGTGATAAGAACCAGCAGATTACAAAAAGAGGTAATTGATGAAAAAAATTGCCCGGTTTGTTTATGCAATGAACTCTCCTTTCCATATAATTGAGAACCCACACTTCATTAACATGGTTTAGGTATTAAGACCAAGATACAGTCCACCCAACAAAGCAGATGTCGCAGGCAAATTGCTGGATAAAGTGTATGAAAGAGAAATTGAGCGGTGTGCAAAAGGGCTAGAGGGTAAAATTGTTAACCTGAGTCTTGATGGGTGGAGCAATGTCCAGAATGATCCTGTTGTATGTGCTTGTGTGACAACAGAAAAACGGAATGTCTTCCTTACAGAAACAATTGATACATCAGGAAATGCACACACAGCAGAATACTTACAAGTAGTAGCAGTAAAAGCTATAACAAACAGTGAAAAAAATTCAAATGTCTAGTACGCAGCTTGGTCACAGACAATGCTGCAAATGTATCCAAGATGAGAAGAAATTTAGAACAGAATCCCAAGCTAATAATGTATGGTTGCAGTGCTTATTTGATGCAAGTCCTAGCCAAAGATTTCATTGTTCCAGAAATAAAGGCTAATGTTGAAATTCCAAATTCCTTCCGTAACAACCAATTTGCATCAGCTGCTCTGAAAAAAGTGGGAGGAACCAAGCTAACTCTCCCACAAGACATGCGATGGAACTCGGTAGTGGACTGTTTTGAGTACTATATCAAGAACTGGCCTAATCCGATGACAGTTTGTGAACAAAATCGTGAAAAAAAATAAATGGCACTGTCACAGCCAAAGTTCTCAACATTGGTCTTAAGAGAAATGTTGAACACATGCTGAGTATCCTGAAGCCTATTCCTGTAGCCTTGAACAAAATGCAGGGAAATAGCTGTTTTATTGTTGATGCTGTTGAAATTTGGAAGGAACTGAGTGAGATCTTAAAAAGAGAAATAGGCAATGACAGAGTTAAATTACAAGCATTAAAAAAAAACGAATGGGACAAGCACTATCTCCAGCTCATTTTCTTGCAAATATTCTCAATACTCGGAACCAGAGTCAAACCTTAACGGCTGAAGAAGAGGAGTTGGCTATGACATGGACATCCAGCAATCGTTCCTCCATAATGCCAACTATAATAAATTTCAGAGTTAAGGGTGAACCATTCAAGAAATATAGGTTTGCTGATGATGTTTTAAAGAAAGTGAACTGGTGGAAGTCAGTCACTTAAGCACCTGGATTCAGAGACTATTGAAGTAATAATCTCACTTTTAACAGCAGTAGCTGCTTCTGCTCGTGTAGAAAGAATATTTTCCTCCTTTGGACTAATTCATTCCAAATTGAGAAATCGTTTGGGACCTGAAAAAGCAAGAAAGCTTGCTTTTCTTTTCCAGATTATGAATAAACAGGAAAATGAAGGTGAAGACGACTGAGTTAGCTGCAGAAGCCAATATTTTAAGTTTTTCATGTTGACCTGGTGACAGTTGATTTAATTTTCTTTTTTTCCTAAACTATTTTAGTTAACAATTTTAACAAAAACAACCTGATTTTAAAAAAACTTGACTATTTAAGTTCAAAAATTCATGTGCTTGTTTTGTTAAAATATGATGTTTGCTGTTGAAGAAAAAAATCCAGAATACATAACATTGTTGTTTTAGTTAAATAAAATAATTTAAATGTCTGTCTGGTGATGTTCTCCTCCTAATACAGCATGGCAAGAAAGTCCTCCAAATTTAATGATTAACCTGTTGAACTGGAGACAGTTCACCTCGCAGTGACTTCATAAATATCTGCTTCAATTACCTTTGGTAAATGGAATAACCAAACAATCATTCGTTTTCTGATATAGATGTAAAACTAATCTGAAAAGTTTTCAAAATAAATCACTTTAAAAATGTATAGTGTGTACCTTCTAAAAATGAAACCTACACCTCTCTCTGAGTTGTGAAGAATATGTATTAAGGTTTTAACAACCAACAAAAATGCACTTTTATGTAGAAATCCATGATTAAATTGAGTCTTCCTGACTAGTGATTTAAATCATGATTTAACCCAATTTGATTTAAATCTAATCCACCCTGTCTGCAAATTTGACATAATTCAGGAAATCATAGTTTGCTAACAACTCCTGGTACTTAATAACTCTGAACTGTGGATTAGTCATCAAGAATGCTTTCCTACCCAAAAGGTAGAGGTGTTTAGCGCCCTTGTCAGTTGGGGGAGTCTTGGAGTACTACACCCTAGACCTTTCTCTAGCCACTTGCACTACTAAGGAGTGTGGCACCAGATGAGTGAATAAAAACTCTGCTCCTTTAGCTGGCATGAAATATAATTTCTCAGCTCTCCCTGATGTAGGGGCACAAGAGGCAGGGGTATGCCACACTTATCTAGCGGAGCCCAAAATGGTTTGGCTAATTGGAAGGGCCACTCTCAAAGGGCCAGAGGATGTCCAATAGGTCCTGTTGCATATCCTGGACCTCTCTGAGAGGTATATGCAGCTCAGTGCCACACTCTGCAACAACTCCTGATACTGCTTGTGGTCGTCAAGTAGAAAAGGAGATGACGAAGCAACTGCCTCATCTGACGAGAAGGATGACATACCTGTTGGAACTGGTGCAATCGGCTCGATCTCATCCACCAAGCATTCGGACAGAGCCAGTTGGTACTGGCTGGGAGAGGAGGATCAGTGTGATTCCTGCACAGATCCAGGGTGCCTACTGTAAGGATCCCAAAGGCCCCATGGCAATCAGTAAGGATTGACCAGAGAAGGAGTGGGCCAAGGCATCGGGTACCAGCAGTCCCCTGGGTAGCCATATTCGAAGGACGTGGACGGTTCCAATACCTTCTTTGGTCTCCAACCAGGCTTGTTTCCCCTGCGGGTGGGAAACTTCCTCTAGAGTGTCAGATTCACTTGATGAAATGATAGGCTCTTATGCCGGTGGTGCTGACAGTACCGATGGGAGGATGGTTGCAGACGTAGTCGTTGAGGATACTCTTCCCCTCAAGCTGGTTTTCCTAGATGGAGGGATGTCTTTAAGAAGAGCCCAGCCTGATAGCAGGAGAGACTGTGGGTGTGACAGAGCAAATATATCCTCCAGTGAGGTAAAGGCTTTAGTCTTCCTTTTGGTTTGGGGAGCCCCTGAGGAGGGTACTGGCAGATCCTGGTCATTCAAGGGTCTAGTGTTCCGACAGCTCCATTGTGGAATCCCCTGATGGTGTCCCAGCACTGATCTCCCAGATGGAACCGCTAGGTACTGCTCATTAGATTTGTGAAATGGAGCTGGAGCCAGTACTGTCACATCCTTCTTCCTTTGGCCAATCCTTCTTGGACAGGTTTAAGCAGACCTAATTCTTTAGGACCCACACACAAGGGCTCACCTGACTTTGACTGAGATGGGCAGGGATCTTTTCTCGTAGAGGCAGATCTGGACAGAGATCTGTCCTTACGCCTATATTCTTGTTCCCTACTCTAGTGAGAGGGTTTCTTTGGGTATGTCTACACTACGAAATTAGGTCGAATTAATAGAAGCCGGTTTTATAGAAATTGGTTGTATACAGCCGATTGTGTGTGTCCCCACATAAAATGCTCTAAGTGCTCTAGTCGGCGGACCGCGTCCACAGTACCGAGGCTAGCGTCGACTTCCGGAGCATTGCACTATGGGTAGCTATCCCACAGTTCCCGCAGTCTCCGCCGCCCATTGGAATTCTGGGTTGAGATCCCAATGCCCGAATGATGCAAAACAGTGTCGCGGGGGGTTCTGGGTACATGTCGTCAGGCCCCTCCCCCTCCGTCAGAGCAACGGCAGACAATAGATTCGCGCCTTTTTACCTGGGTTGCCTGTGCAGACAACATACCACGGCAAGCATGGAGCCCGCTCAGCTCACCATCACCATATGTCATCTGGGTGCCGGCAGACGTGGGATTGCATTGCTACACAGCAGCAGCAGCTAACTGCCTTTTGGCGGTAGACGGTGCAGCATGACTGGTAGCCTTCATCGGCGATCTGGGTGCTGGCAGCCGTAGGGCTGCATTGCACCAGCCCCTTGCCTTTTGCCTTTTGGCAGTAGATGGTGTATTACGACTGGTAACCGTCGTCATCGTACAGCAGTGGCTGGAACTCCGTATGTCCCCCAGTCCCCCATCCTCCCAGTCATATTCTGCTGCCTTCACAATGACGATGATGGCTATCAGTCGTAGTATGCCATTTTCTGCCAAGCGCCCATCGCACATTAGCAGAGTCTTCCCTGAGCAGCAGATCGTGCAATAGGCCTGAAGGCCATCGTCATCATACAGGAAAAATGTGGCTATCAGTCTTAGTACACTAACTGCCAAGCGCCCAGTATTTGCTGCCAAGCACCCAGAAGATGCCGAGGGCTATCAGTCATGCTGCACCGTCGTCTTAAGATGTAAAAAATAGATTTGTTCTGTATTCATTTGCTTCCCCCTCCCGCCGTCAAATCAACGGCCTGCTAAACCCAGGCTTTTGAGTTCAATCTTTTGGGGGGGGGGGCATTCTGTGTGACAGTTGTTTGTGTTTCTCCCTGATGCACAGCCACCTTTGTTGATTTTAATTCCCTGTACCTGTACGCCATGTCGTCACTCGCTCCTCCCTCCCTCCCCTGGTCCGTCAGATACTAGTTTCGCGCCTTTTTTCAGACCAGACGCCATAGCTAGCACTGGGATCATGGAGCCCGCTCAGATCACCGCGGCAATTATGAGCACTATGAACAGCACGCGCATTGTCCTGGAGTATATGCAGAGCCAGAACATGCCAAAGCAAAACCAGGACCAGCCGAGGAGGCGATTGCAGCGCGGCGAGTGTGAGAGTGATGAGGAAATTGACATGGACATAGACCTCTCACAAGGTACAGGCCCCAGCAATGTGGAAATCATGGTGTTACTGGGGCAGGTTCATGCCGTGGAACGCCGATTCTGGGCCCGGGAAACAAGCACAGACTGGTGGGACCGCATCGTGCTGCAGGTGTGGGACGATTCCCAGTGGCTGCGAAACTTTCGCATGCGTAAGGGCACTTTCATGGAACTTTGTGACTTGCTTTCCCCTGCCCTGAAGCGCCAGAATACCAGGATGAGAGCAGCCCTCACAGTTGAGAAGCGAGTGGTGATAGCCCTGTGGAAGCTTGCAACGCCAGACAGCTACCGGTCAGTCGGGAATCAATTTGGAGTGGGCAAATTGACTGTGGGGGCTGCTGTGATCCAAGTTGCCAGGGCAATGAAAGACCTGGTGATATCAAGGGTAGTGACTCTGGGAAACGTGCAGGCCATAGTGGATGGCTTTGCTGCAATGGGATTCCCAAACTGTGGTGGGGCCATAGACGGAACCCATATCCCTATCTTGGCACCGGAGCACCAAGCCACCGACTACATAAACCGCAAGGGGTACTTTTCAATGCTGCTGCAAGCCCTGGTGAATCACAAGGGACGTTTCACCAACATCAACGTGGGATGGCCGGGAAAGGTACATGATGCTCGCGTCTTCAGGCACTCTGCTCTGTTTCGAAAGCTGGAGGAAGGGACTTTCTTCCCGGACCAGAAAATAACCGTTGGGGATGTTGAAATGCCTATTGTGATCCTTGGGGACCCAGCCTACCCCTTAATGCCATGGCTCATGAAGCCGTACACAGGCAGCCTGGACAGCAGTCAGGACCTGTTCAACTACAGGCTGAGCAAGTGCCGAATGGTGGTGGAATGTGCATTTGGACGTTTAAAAGTGCGCTGGCGCAGCTTACTGACTCGCTCAGACCTTAGCGAAAAGAATATCCCCATTGTTATTGCTGCTTGCTGTGCGCTCCACAATATCTGTGAGAGTAAGGGGGAGACATTTATGGCGGGGTGGGAGGTTGAGGCAAATCGCCTGGCCGCTGATTACGCGCAGCCAGACACCAGGGCGGTTAGAGGAGCACAGCATGGCGCAGTGCGCATCAGAGAAGCTTTGAAAACGAGTTTTGTGACTGGCCAGGCTAAGGTGTGAAACTTCTGTTTGTTTCTCCTTGATGAACCCTCTGCCCCCCGCCCCAACCCGGTTCACTCTACTTCTCTGTAAGCCAACCACCCCACCCTCCCCTTCCCCCTTCGAGCACCGCTTGCAGAGGCAATAAAGTCATTGTTACTTCACATTCATGCATTCTTTATTAATTCATCACACAACTAGGGGGATAATTGCAAAGGTAGCCCGGGATGGGTGGGGAAGGAGGGAAGGAAAAGGACACACTGCAGTTTAAAACTTTAACTCTTATTGAAGGCCAGCCTTCTGATGCTAGGGCAATCATCTGGGGTGGAGTGACTGGGTGGCCGGAGGCCCCCCCACCGTGTTCTTGGGCGTCTGGGTGAGGAGACTATGGAACTTGGGGAGGAGGGCTGTTGGTTACACAGGGGCTGTAGCGGCGGTCTCTGCTCCTGCTGCCTTTCCTGCAGCTCAACCATACGCTGGAGCATATCAGTTTGATGCTCCAGCAGCCGGAGCATCGACTCTTGCCTTCTGTCTGCAAGCTGATGCCACTTATCTTCAGCCCGCAACTTGCTCTGTTCATCCCGCGATTCAGCACACCACCTCTCCTCTCGTTCATATTGTGCTTTTCTGTAATCGGTCATTGACTGCCTCCACGCATTCTGCTGTGCTCTGTCAGCGTGGGAGGACATCTGTAGCTCTGTGAACATGTCATCACGCGTCCTACGTTTTCTCTTTCTAATCTTCACTAGCCTCTGTGAAGGAGAAACATTTGCAGCTGGTGGAGGAGAAGGGAGAGGTGGTTAAAAAAGACACATTTTAGAGAACAATGGGTACACTCTTTCACGTTAAATTTTGCTGTTCACATTACACAGCACATGTGCTTTCGTTACAAGGTCGCATTTTTCCTCTTATATTGAGGGCCTGCCGGTTTGGTGTGAGAGATCACTCACGCAGTGCCAGGCCACAGATTTCAGCTTGCAGGCAGCCATGGTAAGACACAGTCTTTTGGCTTTTTTAACCTTCTTAACATGTGGGAATGGTTTCAAACAGTAGTGCTCTCATTTCCCATACCAAGCACCCGTTGAGTTGGCCATTTAAAATGGGTTTGCAATGTAAAAGGAGGGGCTGCGGTTTCAGGGTTAACATGCAGCACAAACCCAACTAACTCCCCTCCCCCACACACCCAATTCTCTGGGATGATCACTTCACCCCTCCCCCCCACTGCATGGCTAACAATGGGGAATATTTCTGTTCAGCAGAGCAGGAACGGGCACCTCTGAATGTCCCCTTAATAAAAGTGCCCCATTTCAACCAGGTGACCGTGAATGATATCACTCTCCTGAGGATAACAAAGAGCGATAAGGAATGGATGTTGTCTGCATGCCAGCAAACACCGGGACCATACGCTGCCATGCTTTGTTATGCAATGATTCCAGACTACGTGTTACTGGCCTGGCGTGGTAAAGTGTCCTACCATGGCGGACGGGATAAGGCAGCCCTCCCCAGAAACCTTTTGCAAAGGCTTTGGGAGTACATCCAGGAGAGTTTTCTGGAGATGTCCCTGGAGGATTTCCGCTCCATCCCCATACACGTTAACAGACTTTTCCAGTAGCTGTACTGGCCGCGATTGCCAGGGCAAATTAATCATTAATCATTAAACACGCTTGCTTTTAAACCATGTGTAATATTTACAAAGGTACACTCACCAGAGGTCCCCTGTGTGCCCTCAGGGTCTGGGAGCACACCTTGGGTGAGTTCGGGGGTTACTGGTTCCAGGTCCAGGGTGATAAACATATCCTGGCTGTTGGGGAAACCGGTTTCTCCGCTTCCTTGCGGCTGTGAGCTATCTACATTTTCTCCATCCTCATCTTCCTCGTACCCCGAACCCGCTTCCCTGTGTGTTTCTCCAGTGAGGGAGTCATAGCACACGGTTGGGGCTGCACCCCCTAGAATGGCATGCAGCTCCGCGTAGAAGCGGCATGTTTGCGGCTCTGCCCCGGACCTTCCGTTTGCTTCTCTGGCTTTGTGGTAGGCTTGCCTTAGCTCCTTAATTTTCACGCGGCACTGCTGTGCATCCCTGTTATGGCCTCTGTCCTTCATGGCCTTGGAGACCTTTTCTAATATTTTGCCTTTTCGTTTACTGCTTCGGAGTTCAGCCAGCAGTGATTCGTCTCACCATATGGCGAGCAGATCCCGTACCTCCCGTTCTGTCCATGCTGGAGCTCTTTTGCGATCCTGGGACTCCATCATGGTTACCTGTGCTGATAAGCTCTGCATGGTCACCTGTGCTCTCCACGCTGAGCAAACAGGAAATGAAATTCAAACATTCGCGGGGCTTTTCCTGTCTACCTGGCCAGTGCATCTGAGTTGAGAGTGCTGTCCAGAGCGGTCACAATGAAGCACTGTGGGATAGCTCCCGGAGGCCAATAACGTCGAATTCCGTCCACACTACCCCAATTCCGACCCCTTAAGGCTGATTTTATCGCTAATCCCCTCGTCGGAGGTGGAGTAAAGAAACCGGTTTAAAGGGCCCTTTAAGTCGAAAGAAAGGGCTTCGTCGTGTGAACGTGTCCAGGCTTAATTCGATTTAACGCAGCTAAAGTCGACCTAAACTCGTAGTGTAGACCAGGCCTTAGACTTAAAGAGATTTTGCCTCAACTCTGGAGCTCATGCTCAGAGGGGTGCTGCTCACCTTCTGAACCCCTTTTACAGGGTGATCTCCAGAGTCTGAATCCGAATGGGGTGTCATGGCCTGCTCCATGAGGTGCTTCTGCAGATGGAGCTCATGAATTCAGAGAGAAAAGGAGTGGAAGATGCTGCACTTGGTGGTAATATGAGCCTCCCCAAGACAATAAAGGCAGCCCTGGTGGTTGTCACTAATGGAGAAGGAAGGGGGGTGGGAGATACAGTTCTTGAACCCCAGAACTTTTGCTATAGTCCCCCTTTGCAGGGAGAAGCACTGCAAGGTGGGGTGAACTAAATGTATTGTGATAACTATAAAAACACTAAACTAATACAAAGTATTTAAATTTATTCATACATTCACAGCAAAGGAAGATCAAAGCAGACACGGAGGATTCTGACTGAGACCATGTGGCGGTAAGAAGGAACTGGAGACCTGTCAGTCCAGACTGCCCTGTATACTTTCAGTTTGGAGCACAATTTTGTTTTAGTATTCTATATAGTTTATTTTATGTAATGTTAGAAAGATTGAGAGTTTGGTTGGAGTGTTTAATGGCGACTTGTAGGTGAACTATCTTCTCAAGAGGGAGAAACCTCCCCTGTGTTAAGGGACCTAAACATATTCTTCTCTAGGATTTCAAAGAGAAGTGATATGTAGCACCTGGTTTATCATCAAGGCTATTTCACCTTGTTTTATTCTGATTTACAGATGAATTTTACCACAAGCAACAGATTTTGCAGGAATGTTTAGGGATGGTGTTAACCAAGAGCTTAAATTAAGCCATAACAATTGGCCTTTTCATCCCTTTCCTTTCCAAAGAAAAAGACTTTGTTTAAACCCAGACAGAGTTTTCTTTTATAGGCACTCTAAAATCTTCATTCATTTAACGTTAAGGAAAATGAGTATACAAAGGGGTTACTCACCTTGTGCAGTAACTGCAGTTCTTCGAGATGTGTCCCTATGGGTGCTCCACTTCTGGTGTGCATGTGCCTCTCAAGCCCTCGATCAGAGATCTTCTGTTAGCAGTATCTGTTCAGCCTGCACATGCTCCTATGTTTCCTTATACCACACACCAGACTATACAGGCTATGCAAGCAGACCACCCTCAGTTCCCTTTCTCTCTCCTAATGTCCTAAGAGAACAGTCCAAAGCAGAGGGGAAGGAGGGCAGGTAGTGGAGCACCCACAAAACACACATCTTAAACCTCTTCTTCAAGTAGTGTTCCTGTGGGTGCTCCACTTCAGGTGATTCCCGAGCAGTATCCCAAAGGGAGAAGGGAGATTTGGAATTGAGTCCAGAACTGAAGATAGCACCGCATTACCAAGTGCTGCATTGGATCTGGCGGCATGGATTAAGGCATAGTGTTTAGAAAATGTGTACTGAAGCCCATGTAGTAGCCCTACATATCTCAGATGCTGGAATGTTCTTGAGTAATTCTGTGGATGTTGCCTGTGATCTGGTAGAATGAGCTATCACCTCTGGAGGGGGAGATGAACACCACTGGTGGGAGACTATATTGTAACAAACAATAATACACCCAGAGATACACCTCAACACTTTCTGGGGAGATATTGTGGATCCCTTGGATCTGTCTGCGATGGAAACAGTCTAAGTGCCTTCCAAAATTGTTTGATTCTACCTAGGTAGAAGGCCAACACCCTTCTAACATCTAAGATATGAAAACAGGTTTCCTGTTGAGACTTATGCAGTTTTGGACAAAAACACTGGTTAAGATGAAATTCCAATAGTACCCTAGGTAAGAATTTAGGGCATGGGCATAAAGATACCTTGTCCTTGAAGAACACTGTAAAGGGGGACCTGCCATCACGGCCCCAATTTCTCTAACCCTATGGGCCAATGTGATAGCTACTAAAAACGCCATCTTCATAGATGAGTTATGCACATTGCCACTGGTTCAAATAGAGGTCTTGTGAGATATTTAAGTACCACACTGAGTCCCAAATTGGAGCGGGGTCCTAATCTGGAGAGTAGAGATTCCCAAAACCCTTAATAAACCTTAATGACATAGGATGAGTAAATATGTATACCCTTTCTACTGGAGGATTAAACGCTGATATTGCAGCCAATTGAACCTTAGTCAAGCTGACAACCCTGATTTCTTTAGATCCAACAGGTAATCCTGGATGACATAGCAATACAGATTCAAGCACAAGTCAGTGACAATGACACCAATGGTAGCATCTCAGATTTCTGCAGGTAAGTAATTTGGGACTCCTTTTTACTGTTCAGTAACACCTGCTGCACTTCTGCAGAGCAGGAAGATTCTAACCCTGCGAACCAGTGAGGAAACATGCTCTGAGGTGGAGAACCCCTATGATGGGGTGAAACACATGATCTGCACCCTGGGAAAGGAGATGGGAAAAGGTCAGAAATTTGAACGACAACTGGACGCACAGGTGGAGTAGGTAAGAGTGCCAAGCATATATCAGCCAGATCAGTACTGTAAAGATAACCATAGCT
The DNA here is from genome assembly GCF_002925995.2 of Terrapene triunguis. Taxonomy (NCBI): domain Eukaryota; kingdom Metazoa; phylum Chordata; order Testudines; family Emydidae; genus Terrapene; species Terrapene triunguis. The sequence continues at coordinate 417,054 of NW_020664661.1, read as the reverse complement.
TTGTCTTGTCTGATCTTGTTTAGCACCCTTAGTATTAGTTGTGTTGGAGGAAATTCTTAGACCAGACCCTTCGTCCAAGGGTGGTGGCTAGCGTCCTCTTGAGCAGAATAGAGGACACTTATTGTTCTTGGACATGGAAAAGAGATCCACCTGTACAAATCCCCACCTTTGAAACACACTAGAAACTCTGAAAGACCAACTCCCATTCGTAGTCCTAGGAGATGCGCCTACTGAGAATGTCCACTGTGGCATTCTGAATGCCTGGGAGACAGACGGCTGAAAGATTGGATCTGATGGGTTATACACCAGTTCCACAGTTTCATAGTTTTGGCGCACAGGGAGAGGGATCTTGCTCCTCCCTGTTTGTTGATATAGAACATGCAGGTCACATTGTCTGTCATGATCCTGACTGATTTGCCCCAGTGAGGGGTAAGAAATGAAAGCAAATGTTCCTGACTGCCCCAAGTTCTAGCAGGCTGACATGGAGACTGGTTTCCTGAGGTGGCCATCTGCCCTGAGTGGTGAGGGCACTGAGATAACCCTATCCCAACAGTGATTCATCTGTTATGGTTGTTGCTGGAGCTAGGTGAATGAAAGGGATGCCTGCACAAACGCTGGGCTAATTCTTTTCCACCAGTCTAGGGAGTTCCTCATCTATAGGGGAACTGTGACCTGTCTGTCACAAGTGTCTCTGGATAGTGAATAAGTCATTCATTCTGAGCCAGCCATGAAAGCAGCAGAGGGATAGCTTTGCATGGTCGGTCATGAAGGTGCAAACTGCCATGTGTCCCAGGAGCTGTAGACAGTTCCTTATTGTAGTTCAAGGACTTCCTTGAAATGTCCTGACCAGACCTGACAAAGTTATGAACCTGTTTGTGGGAAAGGTAGGATCTACCAATGAATCCAAGTATGCTCCTATCAACTGTATTTTCTGTACAGGGGCTAATTGTGGATTTTCTTGCATTTAGATGTAAACCCAATTCCTGAAAAAGAGAAAGCAGAAGACAGCACTGCTTCATAAAATCAGCCTTTGAGCAGCGATTTGTCAGGGTACAGGAAGACTAGAATCTCTTCTCATCAGAAGTAAGCAGCCACTACACCACCAGGAACTTTGAGAACACCTGTGGAGCCAGCGAGAGGCCGAACGGAAGTACTCAGTACTGAAAATGATCCTGCCCTATAGTAAAATGTACGTTTTTCCTCTGTGATGGGTGTCTTGCTATATGGAAATAGTTGTCTTGTAGGTCAAAGGTTGAAAACCAATCACCTGCCTCTACTGAAGGGATTATAGCTGCCAGAGTCACCACCCTGCTTATAACAACTGCTTTGAAGATGGACCTGGTAGTGTTGTCTGTGGCCTCCAAGGACACTTGAAAAGTGAGAAGATGGACTGAAATTGTTCCCTATGTTTCCCTGTGGAAGAAATTTCAGTAAATTTATTATAGCTTGTAAAATTATATTTAGTAATGATCGCCTGATAGTTTGTGATCTGAAATTGCAGGGTCATGGATGAATAAGATTTCCATCCAAAAAGGTCTAGCCTCTTTTGGTCCTTACAGGGTAGATCTGGAGTAGGGTTGCTTACACCTCTCATTTACCGCACGCACCACCAGGGAGTGAGGTGGAGGGCTGGAGAAGAAAAATTCTGAGGGGGAATATAATATTTCTTATCTGTCCCTTTACAATGGTAGTGGGTGTTTGCCACACAGTGTTAGCTGAGTCCAGGAACGCCTCATTAATGGTGGGAGTTGATGACTGTACAACGTATAGCTGTTCGTGGTCTGGCAAATTGCTGGCAATGTGCAGTCTAGGGATCCCACCACCCTTGTTGTCATGCACAAGGATCTTCTCTGTGAATGTCAAAAAACAGGTTCCTACACAGATACATAGGAGAACCCTGTACAGGGATAGAGACTGAATGGAAGTCTCCCTTATTCTCCTCAATATCCTCCCAATGAGGGGGGAGAGGCACCAACAGAAAAGGGTGGAGAGTCCTATGGTACCAGAGGATGATGGTAATCTGGGGATTGAGGTCTCAGTACCAAGAGACACTTGGTACCCATGAGCAGTGGGGACTCTGGTTCATCTATCTCAGACAAGTCCTTAGAGTACACTGGAATGGGTTACCTAGGAAGGTGGTGGAATCTCCTTCCTTCGAGGTTTTTAAGGCCCGGCTTGACAAAGCCCTGGCTAGGATGATTTAGTTGGGGATTGCTCCTGTTTTGAGCAGGGGGTTGGACTAGATGACCTCCTGAGGTCCCTTCCAGCCCTGATATGCTATGATTCTTGCAGTACTGAGCGGCGGATCAGTACCAATGTGGCCGAAGTAGATGGTACCACTGATTGGGAGCGTACCATCCCAGGGACCATTGGTATCTGGAGCTGTGGTTTACTGGGCATCAAGGGTGCCAGTAGGTAGGTACCAGTGACGGGCTGTAACTGATGATTCCACCCTGAAGTGCTTATCCTTGCCCTCCTGGTCTCTCATAGATGGTACCATCTCTGAGCTGCGTTTCTCTTTAGAGGTCTGGGACTCGCCGGCCCCACTGGTACCAGAGGAGGAGTCTTTCATCTCTATGGTACCAAGCCAAGAGGTCGAGGCTTCTGAGACCATAGATCTAACAAAGGACAAGATCAGTTTTGTATGATGACAGGCCAAGTGCCTCTTCTTTGATGCTTTCCCTGAGGCTTCCATAGCCTTCCCCTTTCTAGGGAAAACCTGCAACCGCTGTTGAAGGGGTGCTGGATTTGTCCAGAGACAGGCGTACAGTGGAAGTCTCCTGACCTGACTCAGAAGTGGGTTGAAGTGCCCTCAGCAGCAGCCTCAGTTTAATTTCCCTGTTCTTCCTGGCCCCAAATTTGAAGGCCAGGCAGAAGTTGCACTTCTGGAAGACATGGGACTCCCCCAAGCAACAACACACTTGGAGTGGCCACCACTTACTGACATAGCCTCTCAACAAGAAAGGCAACATTTGAAACCTTGGAAGCCAGGCATGCCCTGCCAGGAGAATAAGGCTCCCAGAGGAACAGGGAGACGAAACAAGTAAATCCTCTCATTACTCATAGCTAACTAACTATAAACTATCTACTAACAACTAAATTCACTACCTAATCCTAAACCAAAAACTATGGATAAACTGCACAAGGAAATAGCTGAGGCACGCTAATGGCCGGCTCTGGCTTTTTGGCCGCCCCAAGCAAAAAAAAAAAAAAAACGGGGCGGCCAGAACGGGAAAGCAAAAAAACCACAAAAACCTGCAGCGCAGTCAGAGCACGGGTGCAGGGGGAAGGGCCAACCGAGGGGGGGGGGAGCGGGCGGGCGGGAGAGAGAGAGAAGGGGGCGGCCAGGGCTACAGCGGGGCGCTACCATGCAGCCCCTCACGCCGCGCCACGCCGCCTGCCAGGAGGGCTCCGCTCCGGTCGGCGGGGAGGGAAGGACGAGGCATGCCTTGCCGGGCTTGCTGCAGGGCGCTCCCGTCCTCCGCGCCTCTTGGAACAAAAAAAGGCGGCGGTGCCGCCCTAGGATTGGGCCGAATGCCGCCTCGTTCAATCTGCCACCCCAAGCACCAGCTTGCTCGGCTGGTGCCTGGAGCCGGCCCTGGGCATGCGCAAGGCAGACACGCTAAGGCTCCATCTCAGGCCAAAGCAGTTGAGAAGTAACTGAAGGCAGCTCACCCACGCATCCCTATATAGTCTTGGTGTGCGGCATCAGGATACAGAGGATGCATGTGTAGGCCAAACAAACACTGCTAACAGAAAAATCTCCAGTCAAGGGCTCAAGAGGCACATGTATACCTGCAGTGGAGCACCCAAAGGGACACTACTCGAAGCACCAGCTAAAGTTGATAAACAGAAATTGTGGGATTTGGATAGCATTTAAGATTCCTAATATTCATTAACGACTTGTCACAAGACCATTCTTAGAATGGCTTCTTTTAAGTAACTGATTTAAATACTCTTCCTCCCCCCCCCCCCCATAGGACTTAGTTAAGATTAGAGAGACAAGGTGAGTGAGGTAATATCTTTTATTGAACCAACTTCAGTTGGCGAGAAAGACAAGCTTTCAAGATACACAAAGCTCTTCCTGAGGTCTGGGAAAGGTACTCAGATGTCCCAGCTAAATACAAGGTCGAACAGATAGTTTAGCATAAGTAGTTAGCACTAGTTATTGAAGTTGGTTCAATAAAAGCTATTACCTCACCCACACTGTCTGTCTAATATCCTGGGACTGACATAGCTACAACAGCACTGCATATAACAATTAATTAAGATTGGAAAAAGTGAGTATTTATAAACTATTTAGCTTATCCATAATAAACCAGGCAGGACTTACCTACCCTTTGCCATGTATAAACTTTTTCAGTTATTTATGACACACGGAAAGGACTGAGTATTGATTTTGGGACTAATGAACCTTGGCTGTAGTTTACCTACATAAAAGTGTCCCATCCAAGTGCAGACCCATTCTCTAAAGTGTAATCTCTATTAAAAGCTGTCCACAGAGTCATAGAGAAGCAACGGTAACTGAAGTAACCATTGCATGTTGTTTGCGTTTTGTTTATATTTTCCTTTCTTTAATAAGGAAATAGTCATAGTTAATAACTGCGACTGTTTTGCTTGTCTTCAATCCTGGTGTCCCCTAAGATAGTGATTTTCAACCTTTTTTCATTTGCAGCCCCCTTTGGAAATTTCAAATGGAGGTGCAGACCCCCTTGGAAATCTATTGTTGAGTTGAATTCTGTTCAGTCAGTTTTCAGTCTAAGTCTTTCGCAGACCTCAAACTTAGTCCGTGGATCCCTGGGTTGAGAACCACTGTCCAGAGGCATAAAAAGGACCATGTGTGACTAAAACCGTGGGAATGATATCCCTGAGTTGGTATTAAGAGACATAATTATTAAGATTTGGCCTACTATTTCTTGTTTTTCTAGACTATACATTTTAGTAATTTGGGGCCTGGTCTACACTAGGCTTTTATGTCGAATTTAGCGCCGTTATATCGAATTAACCCTGCACCCGTCCACACCAGGAAGCCATTTAGTTCGACATAGAGCTCTCTTTAAATCGATTTCTGTAATCCTCCCCAACGAGAGGAGTAGCGCTAAATTCGAAATGGCCATATCGAATTAGGCTAGGTGTGGATGGAAATCGACGCTAATAGCTCCGGGAGCTATCCCACAGTGCACCACTCTGTTGACGCTCTGGACAGCAGTCCGAGCTCGGATGCTCTGACCAGCCACACCCCGGGAAAATTTGAATTCCTTTTCCTGTCTGGGCAGTTTGAAGCGCAGTTTCTGTTTGGACACCGTGGCGAGCTCAGCAGCAGTGGCAGCAGTGGCAACGATGCAGAGCTCTCCAGCAGAGATGGCCGTGCAATCCAATAGAAAGAGGGCCCCAGCATGGACGGATCGGGAAGTCTTGGATCTCATCGCTGTGTGGGGAGATGAGTCCGTGCTTTCCGAGCTGCGCTCCAAAAGACGGAATGCAAAGACCTATGAGAAGATCTCTAAAGCCATGGCAGAGAGAGGCTACAGCCGGGATGCAACGCAGTGCCGCGTGAAAATCAAGGAGCTGAGACAAGGCTACCAGAAGACCAAAGAGGCAAACGGACGCTCTGGATCCCAGCCCCACACATCCCGTTTCTACGAGGCACTGCATTCCATCCTAGGTGCGGCCGCCACCACTACCCCACCCCTGACCGTGGACTCTGAGGATGGGATATTGTCCGCGGCCGGTTCCTCCGACATGTTAGCGGACGGGGAAGATGAAGAAGGAGATGAGGAGGACGAGGCAGTCGACAGCGCTGGCACCGCTGATTTCCCCGACAGCCAGGAGCTCTTCATCACCCTGACAGAGATCCCCTACCAACCGTCCCCCGCCGTTACCCCAGACACAGATTCAGGGGAAGGATCAAGCAGTAAGTGTTTTAAATATCTAAACATTTATTTACAACATAACTGGCATATTTAAAATATTAACAGTAGCTAAAGTGCTTTAAAACATGTAAACATTTATTTGCAACAAAACAGGAAGATTGAAAATATTAACAGTGGGTAAAGTGCTTCAAAACATGTAAACAGGAAAGTCAAACAAAAGGGGAATCAGTGCAAAGTGTATCATGATTAGTCTGTCTTTGGGCGCCTCAATATATAGTCCGAACCATTTTCAAAAAATTGCACAATGTCCGCTTCATGATTATAGTGCCCAAAACCCTGCAGTCATTTGTCCCTCCAAGGGCACCTAAGCCAAGAACTGGTCAATGTAACCGGGGATAGAGGCGACATCCTCCGGGGAGAACTCCTCATACACCTCCTGCAGGTGTTTTTCCAGCCTCATCAGCAGGTTCCTGGGCAGGGAGAGCTTATTAGGCCCCCCGTGGTAGGACACGTTTCCCTGCCACAACGCCAGCAGGTACTCCGGGATCATGGCCTTGCAGAGCAGTGCAGCAAATGGCCCCGGTTTCTGCAGGCTGTCCCGGAGCATCTTCTCCTTCTGGCTCTCCGAGACCTTCAGGAGGGTGATGTCTGGCATGACTCCCTGCTGTGAATTAGGTAGGGGAAAGTTAGTATTGGGACTGCTTGCCCGTCCCTTTACAGAACTGCAACCGCCGGTTTACAGCCACGCGGTTTACAGCCGCGAGGGGGTGGGACAGGGCCAGAGTTCATGCTTGCAGGATTGCTGCCAGCAGAGACTCGCATTGCTTTCTATGTGAAAGGAGGCCAGTGCCACTCTTAAAGTTTTAAGCGGCCACAAGTCTACGGCTTACCATGTTTGCCAGCTAGACAAAGTCCGGTGTCCAGCCCTGCTCCTCAGCTCGCCACAGCAAGACCACAGGCACGGTAGGCGAGGGCCGAAAATTCGACCTTGTCCTCAGTGCGCGTGTGATAGGTGCTCTGCATGGTCTTGTTCACAGAGAAAGACTATGTTCTCTGTTCACAGATACATTGCTCTGTCTCAGGAATTCACTCCCTTTTTCCAATTCCCACAGCCACATCTGCCCAGAGGCTAGCGCACATTAGGAGGAGGAAGAAGAGGACATGGGAAGACATGTTTGCTGAACTAATGGGATGCTCCCGAGCACAGGCAGCCCAGCAGACACAGTGGAGGGAGAACTTGTCCCAAATGCACCGGGCAAACATTGAACGGGAGGAGAGGTGGCGACAGGAGGACAGGCAGGCTACTCAAACGCTGCTTGGACTAATGAGGGAGCAAACGGACACGCTCCGCAGCCTTGTGGATGTTCTGCAGGACCGGAGGCAGGAGGAGAGAGCCCCGCTGCAGTCTCTCTGTAACTGCCCTGCCCCGCCACCAAGTCCCATACCCCCCTCACCCAAAGTCCAAACACGGAGGGGTGGAAGGGGCCGTGAAAAATTTCACTCCACCCCTGCGGACTGCTCTACCACTAGAAGGCTCTCATTCCCCAAAATTTGAAAAGTCCTTTCCTACCCGCCTCACACAAGACCCCGTCCAAGTTTCACGCCCCCGTTCCATGTGCGGTTGTTAATAAAGAATACGTTTCTGTTCATTTCTGTTTCCATCCTCTTCTTTTGGAGGGGAGTCTGTCTGAAGGGGGGGGAAGGGGCTTGGTCATTGGACAGGACAGTCACCTTTAGCAGGGGGCAGGTGCAGCAGCAGGGCACATATACAGTGCAGTGACTAGTTATCCTGGTCAGTCTGGGAGGTGGTTTTCATGTTCTGTGTGGTGGGGGGTGGTGGTGTTGCTCTGTGACTTGGTGGCGGGGGAGGGCAGTTACAGATCTTATGCAGCGGTCCTTACCCTGGATCACAGAGCCGCGCAGCAGGGGATCTGTAACCCTCCTCCCCCTGCAAGACAGTCACATAGCCGACACATACACGCAGTCCCGGCCAGGAGGGCTGGCAGGCTCCGTTGAAACAACCAGTCCACCACCGCGGAGCCTGTCATTCCTGGAGTTTAGAAGCATCATTTGCATCACAACACTAAACCCGCCCCCCGCCACAGTCTGCGTCCCAGGTTTAAAACATTCCCGCGAAAACAGTAATAAAGACAATGGTGTCCATTAACAAAACAGAACAGATTTTATTTTTTGGGAAGGGGGTGAAGGGGGTATGTGATTGGAGAGGATAGTCGACGGCAACTGGGTAAAGAAACGGGGGCAAGTTCTGCTTCTGTGTCCACAAACTTAAAAGTCACTGGGTACCCTGCTCAGCCTTGAAACTGGCTTTCAAAGCCTCCCGGATGCACAGCGCGTCCCGCTGGGCTCTTCTAATCGCCCGGATGTCTGGCTGGGCGTAATCAGCAGCCAGGCTATTTGCCTCAACCTCCCACCCCGCCATAAAGGTCTCCCCCTTGCTCTCACACAGATTGTGGAGCACACAGCAAGCTGCAATAACGATGGGGATATTGGTTTCGCTGAGATCACAGCGAGTGAGTAAGCTTCTCCATCTCCCCTTGAGACGGCCAAAAGCACACTCCACCACCATTCTGCACTTGCTCAGCCGGTAGTTCTTTTTCAGTGTCCAGGGCGCCAGTATAGGGCTTCATGAGCCAGGGCATTAGCGGGTAGGCTGGGTCCCCGAGGATCACTGTAGGCATCTCCACATCCCCAACAGTTATCTTGTGGTCCGGGAAGTAAATACCTTCCTGCAGCCGTCTAAACAGACCAGAGTTCCTGAACACGCGAGCGTCATGAACCTTGCCCGGCCATCCGACGTAGATGTTTGTAAACCGTCCCCGATGGTCCACCAGTGCTTGCAGCACCATTGAAAAGTACCCCTTTCTATTGATGTACTGGCTGGCCTGGTGGCCCGGTCCCAGGATAGGGATGTGAGTCCCATCTATAGCCCCACCGCAGTTTGGGAATCCCATCGCGGCGAAGCCATCTATGATGGCCTGCGCGTTTCCCAGGGTCACTACCTTTGACAGCAGTACCTTGACGATTGCCTTGGCTACTTGCAGGACAACAACCCCCACGGTAGATTTGCCCACGCCAAAGTGGTTCGCGACTGACCGGTAGCTGTCCGGCGTTGCAAGCTTCCAGAGTGCTATGGCCACTCGCTTCTGGACAGTCAGGGCTGCTCGCATGCGGGTGTCCTTGCGCTTCAGGGCAGGGGACAGCAAGTCACAAAGTTCGAGGAAAGTCCCCTTCCGCATGCGAAAGTTTCGCAGCCACTGGGATTCATCCCAGACCTGAAGCACTATGCGGTCCCACCAGTCCGTGCTTGTTTCCCGGGCCCAGAATCGCCGTTCAACAAAATCCACATGCCCCATTGCCACCGTGATGTCCTGGGCGCTGGGGGTCGTGGTTTCTGACAGCTCTGTGCTACTCTCCGACTTCAGGCCCTCACGGCGGTGCCGTAGCCTCCTCGCCTGATTTCTCTGCATCTGCCTCAGGGAAAGGTGTATGATAAGCTGCGAGGCGTTGAGAACGGCCACAACTGCAGCGATGGTCGCAGCGGGATCCATGATCGCAGTGCTGTGGCGTCCGCGCTGTCACTGATCTAAAAGTGCGCGAACTGATTTCCCGCCGGCGCTTTCAGGGAGGGAGGGAGGGCGGTAGTGACTGACGGATGCCGACAGTTACCCAAAAGCACCCTCGCCACATTTTTTTACCCAGAAGGCATTGGGGGCTCGACCCAGAATTCCAATGGGCAGCGGGGACTGCGGGAACTGTGGGATAGCTGCCCACAGTGCACTGCTTCCAATGTCGACGCTTTCCCTGGTAGTGTGGACTGACAAAGTCGAATTACTGTCCTTAGTGTGGACACACACGTTCGACTTTCTAATATCGATTGCACATATTCGATTTAACTAAAATCGAACTACTCTCGTAGTGTAGACATACCCTGGGGGATTATATAACTTGGCACTCAATAACTGAAGACACTGCTTTCTACCCCACAACATGTCAATCACAAGGAACAAACTACACAGAATCCAAATGTTCTTCCAAATAATTGTAACTTGTCCCACAATGACGAAGTTCACAATTACAGCTGCAGGAAATAACATACTGAGAGCTTTTTGGAAACTCTGGTACTACTACTCAATGACAATGCCACAACAACTAGAGTGACAGGACAGCACAAGACTGCAATGTCATGCAGTGATCATCCTTGAATGACATATCAGCTGCTTCACAGGAAACGAACACCTGACTTTACACCAGCAAAGGCAACAAAACAGCTTTCTAAAACAAAGCCTCAGACTAAAATCCATTTTTTTAGACAAAGAGGAAGAATGGTCTTGTGGTTAAGGAACTGCCTTAAGGACTCTAGGTTCAATTCCCACGTCTGTCTCACTTCCTATGTGACCTTGGGTAAGTCGCTTTCTCTCTCTGCCTCAATTCTTCATCTACAAAATGGGGGTAATACTACTTCCTTTCTTCCACCCTTTGTCTATTTAGACTGTAACCTCCTTGGGGCAGAGACTGTCTCTTACTTCGTATATGTACAGCACCCAGCACAAGGGAGCCACAAATTCTGTTGAAGACTCAAAAGCATTACAGCAAGACAAATAAGTAACAGAAGATCAAAATAAGTTGGCAGCATCCCTATAAATTATAGAACATAAGCACAAAGTGACTAGAAAATAATCACTCAGACTTAAGAGCTCCTCAGAATAGAGACCTTGACTTATATTAGGAAAGCACTTAGCACACTGTGATCACTACTGGAAATAAAGCATATCCACTGAGAGGACAAGCATGAGAACGGTGCCCCCAGACTGCCCAGCTAGCTCCTAGCTAAAGGCATAGGGCCAAAGAGCAGCCACTACATGAAGGACAACCTACAGGCAGGCTGGGGGTTGGAAAAAAGATTTCAGCTTTTATATACAGAAGCCCAAAATCTCATCTCCTAGCACATTCTTCTCAACACTGCACTTTCCAAAGAGATGGTTACTCACACAAAGATGTTGTCTTTTGGCATGATGTGACTTAACCCTTCATCCATTTGGAAAATTTTGTGGAATCGGTGATTATAAACATCTGTCACCACCATCTAAAAGAGTGAAGTTAGAGACAGTTAGACAAACTAAAATAATTCACAATTCTAGAAACAGTTCCTCATTTTTCTCTCTCAGACATTTTTAATGTACACATCACCAAAGTGTTGATGGAGGCTCTATAGTGACACCTTATGGTTGATCCGACATACTATTAACTGAATCTAATCAGACCAATGAGGCAGAGAACAACAATTGGGCCTGATTTTTCAGAGGCATTGAGTACCTGCAGCTCCCAGTGGCTTCACGTCAAGCACAGTGGCCACTCTCCTGTGAAGATATCATTATACATCCCAGTGCATCAAGGCCCAACAGGCTGGGATGTAAGACAGAGATAACCGAACACTTAATAACTACAAAGGAACTGAACTAATCCTCTGAACTGGCATGAGGTAACAAGTTATATACATGGGAATCCAGACAACTTCCCACGAACCACAGGTTTCAAGCCTGATGTTTTAATGGGCAATAAAATTATTCACTTCTTAAGAAAGATAAAGCACATCCCATTTCCTGTTGCTACTAAGGAGGTTTCTAAGGAATAGATACCCCCAAAGTAGTAATATCAGGGGCAAAAAGGATAAACTAAGAGAAGTTGCAATGGTAGTGGCAGTCATTTTTCTCTCTCTTCCCTCACACACACATCCCCTTTTTAAAACCATTATTACTGTCATTATTATAATGGAGGTATCAAAGTGAACAGGGCTTGCCTGTGTCATGGCTTTCTTTTTAGAATTCAGGCAAGCAAGGAGTTATGTATTAGTCCAATTAGTTAATGCTTAGTTACTATTTTGCTCCTCTTTGCTTATTGTTCATTTCAAAGTTTTTCCAATAATAAAATGCTTTAAAAAGAAAGAACACATTTATTAGCAAAATTATTGTGTGTGCTTGGTCTTACATTTTCTGCAGGGATCTTGGAGAGTTTGGAAAGAGCTTCACACAGGTCTGATACAGCCCCCATCATTGGCACAACTACCCGATACTGGAAACAGAGAGAACGTTAAACTTACATGAGGCAAAATAAATCCAAGCATGGAGCAGAACGTTAGCAAATGGGAGTTTGGCCATTCGTTAGTCCTGACATCTTAAAAGCAGAGAATTCTATGGCAAGTGGGGTTTCCAGTCACACTTGGCTGTCTTCAGTGTCTCAGGCTCAGATTTAAAGATTTGAAGCCCAGACAGCCACAGCACAGATAACAGAATTTCACCCAGCAATTCCTCTGTCTCGTCCAATAACTTGGGGTGGAACTTTTAGAAAGACATCCAATCTTGATTTCAAGTGATGGAACAATCCACCACACTGCCCCAAAAAGCTGTTCCAATGGTTAAATACCCTTACTGTTGAAAAATCTGTGCCTTATTTGCTCTCTGAATTGCTTCCATTTCCAGCCACTGGATATTGCAATTAACATTGCAAAAGGTACCATCCTAGAGAAACTCTCCCAGAAGGTTTTGACTTTATGCATCTAAAGCAGGGGTGGGCAAATTTTTTGGCCCAGGGGCCATATCTGGGAATAGAAATTGTATGGCGGGCCATGAATTCTCACCAAATTGGGGTTGGGGTGAGGGCTCTGGTTTGGGGTGGGGCCAGAAATGAGAAGTTCAGGTGCGGGAGGGGGCTCTGGGCTGGGGGAATGAGGGTGTGTGTGAGGGCACAGGCTGGGAATGCGGGCTCTAGGGTGGGGCTGAGGATGAGGCGTTTGGGGTAATAGGAGGGTGCTCTGGGCTGGGGCAGGGGGTTGGGGTGTGGGAAGGGGTGCAGGCTCCAGCTGGGGGTGCAGGCTCTGAGGTGGAGCTGGGGATGAGGTGTTTGGGGTGCAGGAGGGTGCTCCGGGCTTGGATCGAGGGGTTTGGAGGGTGGGAGGGGCATTAGGGCTAGGGCAGGGGGTTGGGGTGCAGGGGAAGGCTCAGGGGTGCAGGCTCCAGGCGGTGCTTACCTCAAGCGGCTCCTGGAAGCAGTTGCATGTTCCTTCTCCGGCTCCTATGTGGAGGCGCGGCCAGGCGGCTCTGCATGCTGTCCCATCCGCAGGCACCGCCCCTGCAGCTCCCATTGGAGCACCGGAGGGGGCCATTAGAGCGGGGCATTTGGAGTGCGTAGGAGCCGGAGGGGGACCATGCCGGGGCTTCCGGGAGCTGCATGGAGCGGCCCCCGACCCTGCTCCCTGGCAGGAGCACCAGAGGGGGGCCATGCCACGGCTTCCGGGAGCTGCACCCGACCCTGCTCCCCGGCTGGAGCGCCACAGCAGGGCAAGGCCCGCTCCACAGAGGGAGCTCGAGGGTCGGCTTAAAACAGCTGGTGGGCTGGATCCAGCCCACAGTTTGCCCACCCCGATCTAAAGCACACACCAGGAAAGGAGGAAGCCACGGTCAGGTTGGCTGGATTTCTACTATACCTCATGTAAATTGGAGTTAACCAATGTGTCTTCCTGCAAATCATTTCTCCAGAACTATCTAACTCCCATAAGGATATCACATAGGCACTGGCTAAAACTAGAGATTTCCTATGGCCACTGGGAATACTTTGCAGAGAGGAATAAATATTTTCCGGATATGAGAAGAAGAGACAAGTTGAGACTAACGCCAGGAGTCAAGCTCTCCCCTCACTTCCGCTCAAGGCCTTCCACTAGTCTCCATCCTCCTCATCCCAGGAATGGTAGGCTCTCCAAGCAAGCACTAACCCCTCGGGAGCCAATCAACACTACCAGAGCCTACCGGCATCAGGCACCTGCAGCCCACCACGGCCTTCCAGCACTGAGTGCCCCACTCCCATGCCACCACATGAATTGAGCTTTTCTGTACAAAAAAAATGTTATTCAGCTCATGCAATAGCTGTCTCCTGCCTGTGATTAGATGTTCGGCCGTGTGTGTGTGTGTGTGTGTTCTCCCCGTGTGCTGCCCCAGCTTTGCGCAGACAGCCATCACAGCAGACCTCAAGCGAACTGCCCAATGACCACAAGATCCTTAAGGTACAAAGGCACCAGGCCAGGTTTATTGTTGACAAAGCATGGTAACCTGGTAGAGACTACAAGGATAGTAAGACATGTATGCCCATGACAAGAATGCAGCTCAGTGAATGGCAGACTTTCCATTCCCCCCTCTGGACAAAGATACTCCCTCTGAGATACATCTTTATACCCTAATACAAACAAATTATGTACTACCTCTGACATAGTTACTGCCCCCCGATGTGGCTAGTTATCACCTTGTACATGTTGGTTCAATCAAATCATCTTTATTACATATTGTCATTCTGACCTTATCTTTTAGTAGGGGTCAGCGTGTTCCTGTTATCCTTATGGAATGTTTTTGTACCATCCTTAATATCGGGATGTTCTGGTACCACTTGATATCGGGATGATGTTTGCGTGAGTACTCTGTGCTTAGCACTTCTTAGGAATGTGTATTTCTGCAATATCAGCCCTGTTCTTGCCAGATTCTGTGAGCAGGTCCTGCCTCATAGCAAGCCTCTGATACACGGGCTTATGTCTCAGGCTCTCTTCCTACTACATTGCCCACTTCCTGATTCCTGCTCCAAGGGACAAGTCAACATGCACCATGCCAGTGACATATCAGAGGAAAGAGGTCACTTACCAGAAACTGTCATTCAAGAGTCTCCTCTGTGCAAGCAGACACACCTGAGGCCCCTCCCATCCAGCATCAACCTTCAGAACCCTCTTCAAAAGCATTGTTGTCAGGAAATGCATGCACACCCCCTTCTGGTACCAAATGTTCAGCACACGAGATTATGTAAGGGAGCACACCAGCCCCATCACCTTCATTCCTTCTCCTGAACTGCAGAGACCCATTTACATGGAGAACTCTGAAGTAAAAGGGAATACAGGAAGGTATTGTGAATGAGCAGAGGCAACGCTCAAAGAACAACAGTTACTGATGAGTTGCCTTTCTTCTCTGAGGGCCTCTGAACATTCCCATCTAGGGGAGCAGTGAGCGGTACTGCCCATATGGAAGGTGGGAGAGGAGTTTTAATGAATTAGAAACTGTAGCACCGCCTTCCCAAACTGAGCATTTAAACAGGATGCTACGTCGTACCTGGTGAATGACACTGAACATAGTTACAAGAGTGTTCACATACTGGTCCCCGTTAGCGTCTCTGAATCTGCAAATCCTGCTGAACACCTACTATTACAGTAAAACTAAAGAATACATCTAGGCCTACAGAGCAACACAGTCATCAGCGTAACCGACCAACTGTACCTAAAGGTTGACGCAGTCATCAGCATCATACAAAAGGGTCCTCATCAGGGCAGCACTGATAATAATATCAGCAAATGTCAAAGGGCTCTTGGGTGCCAAACAAGACCTTATAGCCAAAATGTGCCCTTACTCTCACTGCCAGATATTATGCCTCCAGGAGACACAGAGAGGGATTAACAGCCACTGCCCTGGATATTTGGGATGAACTTGACAACTGAAAGACCACACAAGCAATATGGCAGTGCCATTTTTGTCTAACTTAATCTTGTCATCAACAACACATCTATGACTGATAACAATGACATTGAAGTCCTGACTGTAAACACTGGTAGCATTTCCACCGTGTCTGTCTATAAACTGCAGTGCAAACAATTCAAGTTAACAAGCCCACAACCCTGAACGTGACAAAACGCAGGTGATCATTGGTCACAAGGTCAAATGGGGCTATCGCGTAACTGATGAAAATGGTGAACTAGCTGAATTGTGGCCAAATGCACACCACTTAATTCAGAATCCTAAGCTCTCCAGTTCTTCCAACAGCAGCTGATGGAAATGAGGCTACAACCCTGATCTGGCATTTATCAGCAACAACATAACTGGTTCAGGTCACAAACTTAGTTTGGGCCCAATTCCACACGTGCAGCGCCAGCCCATCGCCATCCAGAATGCAGCTGTAATGCCAAACTCAGTACAATGCTGGTGCTGCTTTAATTTTAAGAAAGTAAAATGGAAGAGCTTCTCCAATGACCTCGATGCCATTGTAAGAAATATTGAACGAATACCAGAAAATTATGACCAGTTTGTCAATGCATGGTCTCGAAGAAGCATAATCCACAAGACTGGAGAACAAACTATGTGCCAGGAACAACATCCAATTTATCAGATTAGTATGCAAAATGCAAGCAGAACTTTAAAGCAGACCCATTCACTGAAAGTACCATCACATTCGGCAAAAAAATGGTCTCTAGACTAAAGGAGGAAAAACAAAAGTCATAAAAGAATCTCACTGAGAGCGTGCACATGACCCAGAGCAGTAAAAAGCATGGATTAACCATCTGGAAACAACCACCCAAGGACAGCAGAGCAACACTACACATTTACTGCAGACAAGGTCACACAACAACTCCTAAAAAATGACTGGGCACCAAACGAACAGCCCAAGATACAGCTTAAGTGGCAAGAAGAACTAGGAAACGTATAATTTTGGGGCACAGTATGCAACGACCAAATTAACCTCCAGAATTAACACCCTCAAGAATGGCAAAGCCACTGGTCTAGATGACATTCGTATTCAACATATCAAACACTTTGGATCAGGAATAAAGAACTGGTTACTCAAGTTGTTTAGCACATGCTCAGCCACATACAAAGTACCCAAGATCTGACAAAGAACACATGTTGTGGCACTCCTGACAGGGCCGGCACCAGGCACCCAAGCACATGCTTGGGGCGGCACCTGGTAAGGGGTGGCGGGGGGAGCGCGGCGGGGCATTCCGCAGGGGGGGCGCTCCGGCGGCACGGCACTCGGCGGGGCGGGCGGGCGGCACTCTGGGGGGAGTTCCAGCGGCG
>NW_020664661.1:316136-399889 GCF_002925995.2 Terrapene triunguis | reverse complement strand
CGCTCGGTGGGGGGGCGGCGCGGCGCTCGGCGAGGGGGCTCGGGGGGCGGCGCTTTTTTTTGCTGCTTGGGGCAGCAAAAAAGCTAGAGCCGGCCCTGACTCCTGAAGCTGAGGAAGGACGCAACAGAGTCAAAGAACTTTAGGCTTATATCACTACTATGTCACCTCAAGAAAACTATAGGAGCATCTCATCCTAAAACACCTATTACCACTCATTGAAAAGCATCTAATCCCAGAGCAAGCTGGATTCTACCTAGGCAAGTCATGCACCAGTCAAGTGCTGAATATCACTCAATACATCGAAGATGACTTTGAAAAGTTTGTGGTAACAGGGGCCATGTTTGTCAGCTTAGCAGCAGCATACAGTAGTGAATTATTGAAAGCTCCTCACTAAAATATATAACATGACAAAAGACCACCACCCCAAACGACTGATACAATTGATATTAGAGAACCAATGTTTATATATCAAACTATGTGGGAAGCAGAATGGATGGCGGCAACAGAACAAGGCCTAAGATAAGGGAGCATACTCTCATCAATACACTATAATATTTACACCAATGATCAACTGATCGATCTCAGCACAAGAAGTTTTATCTATGCCAACAACAAGCCAAGGATTTTGCCCAGATTGAAGCTATGCTAACATCGGCATTCTTTGGGCTCTCGGTTTATTACACCAACAACCCAACTGCACGCCAACCCAGCCAAAACGCAAGCAAGTCTCTTCCATCTTCAGAATCATGAGGCCAGTAGACAAATCAACATAATCTGGAATGGGGTATCGCTTGCTGCTGGAATCCTGTCTGTCTTAGACTGACACTAGCTCACACTCTTTCCTTCAAGGCACAATGGAGAAGACAAAAGGGAAAGTTTGCACCCAGAACAAACTCAGAAAGCTTGCACATTTAAAATGGGGAACCAACCCAGCAATGCTACGAGACACTGCACTTGCACTTTGCTATTCAACAGCCAAACATGCATGCCAGCATAGGAAAGATCTGTTCGTTCAAAGCTGAACCCTGTCCAGGATGACAGCTGCTGCTACATCACAGAATGTCTAAAACCAACAAATGAGAACTACCTTTATGTGCTTGCTAGAACCGCTTCACTGCATATCAGGAGAGCGGTTACAAGCAAAAGGGAACAATTACGACAAGTCAAAGATACCAGATATCTGCTACATGGCCACACTGAGGCAGCCACCCACCTGGAATCACTGAAAAGCTTCCTAGCTGCAATGGAACTACTTAGAAAAATCACCAACAGCTATTCAACTGGAAATATGGTACACACAGCTCAAAACACTCAACAAGGACATCAAAATGCACACTGAGGTTGCTGAATCCCTTCCCAAAGGTGCAGAGAAGAACTGGTTGACTTGGAGATGTTTATGTCGCCTCTGAACAAGAGTTGGCAGGTCAAAAGTCAACATTCAGAAGTGACCCAAATGACCAAGACATTTGTGACTGTGGTAAAACAAACCATGGAACATCTGTTGGTTTGCCAATTCCTGCAAGAACCTTGCACCACAGAAGATCTCACCAGGGCTACAGATAAGGCCCTATCACATGCCCAAAACATGCCCTATGACTGTGGTAGAAGGACACAAGTAGTAGTAGTTACATTAATGCGAATCTTTTAGAGTGCACCAGCAAGGTTATGAATGGGGCAATTAGAGCACATTAGAGCACTTTATAAATCACATGCCTGTAATGTGCTTTGCCACATTGCGTAGAAAAGCTCTAACATGAACTACAAAGTTGGAGCGTGTTGCAATATGACCTGTCTCATTCAGATTTCTTACTTTTAATAGGTGGTAACAAAAATAGAATTTAGTTTACTACATGGGTGGAGTTCTGAGTCCTCTGTCTTGAGGCATACACCAAATGCTAATTAATTTGGGCTTCTTCTGTAGGAAGTCAACCTTCTGATAAAAGTTAAGTTTAAGATTTTGTTTAACTTGGGTTCCTGGCATAGGGTCTGTGGAAAAATACAGGGAAGGATAAGTACTCACTGAGATGGTTTGGGTAAATATACAGCTTTAACTGTGTAAGTGGCAAAAAAAGACAGGAATTTTTTCCATTTTTACCCATCCTGGGCAGACAGCCAAACAAGTGGTAAGAGCTTGTTTGTTTTAATACATCTTACAAACATATAAACAGAAGCAGTTTTAAGTTTTGTTTTAGCTACAAATGATGAGAGTTGTAAGTTCTCAAGCTCTGTTAACATCTGAAAGCTTTAACTATAATTTTTGTAATATTTAATTAAGATTTGTAAACCTCGATTTTGGGATAAAATTTTCAAACCTTAAAATATAACCACGTAATTCTTCCCCCCTTCTTTTTTATGCTTAAACTAAAATGATGTTTTTGTTTATAATTGGGGTTTATGAACAAATGTCCATTCCTAGGTGGGGTTCAGAAAAGAGAGGAATTATGCCATGATAATTGGACCTACAAACTTACCCATATGTGAGCTCAATTGTAACAAGTATGTACAAGTTTATAAGATGTTACAATAACTTTTATCAACAAATACTGAATGGGAAAAGATACAAAAGGGAGATAAAATAAGGGAATTAATCAAAAACAAAAAGGCCGAGTTGATATGATTCAAGGACTGTGCTGAAATAATGATTGTTAAAAAAAGGAGATGTGGAGCTGGAAGTTAATGAGCCAAAATTGGTATGGTGGATATTAGGTCTAAATGGTGGACAAACTAATCAAGGTGTAAACTATTCTACAAGCTGGGGTCCGCAGCCCCTATGGGGTCCCTAGAGACTGCACAGGGAGTCTGCAAAATATTACGAAAAAATAAATAAATCTCACTGCACATCTGCACATGTCACACCAAAGACAGACTGCAGTAAGAAGCAGGCACACCCATCTCCCTGGTATCTGTAAATATAGTCTTAAAGCATTACTAATAGTACGTGTTTGTATGAAGTACATATATACTTTTGTCAATCAGTTTCTCAGTTGGGGATCCGTGATTAACATTGTATTTGAAAAGGGGTCCGTCAACAACAAAAAAGTTTGAGAACCTCTAATCTAAGTGACTGTCAAAACAAGGATTTTTCCTTCTAAAAGCTCTCTCCAGCAAAAGAAGAAGGGAACAAGGAATGTTAAAAAGAAAGCCTTATTTACTACTTTACATTTCAAATGCTTAAACTGTTTCTCTTTCTTTTCTGTATTTTTAATAAAAGGTTAAAAAGGATTTTTAAAGGGTGTGTTTGCAAGGGTGTTACGCAGGCAGAGGTCTCTGTATTCCAAACCCCAGACCTCATTTAACTCTGGTTAATATTAGGTTATGTTAACATCTTTACCCCATTTATTCCATTTAAATTAATGCAACAGTGGAACTATACAATGTTGCAGTGATCACACGGGCCCTCAAGAAATATTGAGTAGTCTCAGTTGGAGTGGCCTTCAGCATAGGAAGAATCTGAAAAATATTGAGGAAACTTTTCTTTGGTAAGGAAGCTTTTCCCTGAGCAGTATCCAAAACAGCTCTGTTGAATGTGATCCTCTGAAAGAGATGTGGGTTGATTTCTCCTAGGCGAGCTGCAAGTCCCACACTGTGGAACCAGTGGCAAATATGGAATATGGAGGCTCATCTCCTGCTACAAACCTGGCTCTTATCAGCCAGTTATCTATGTATGGAAAGACATGGACCCCTTAGGGGTAACATCTAACCGTATGTCCACACCACAGTGGTACAGTTATGGCACTGCAACTGTACTGCTGTAGTATCATAGTGTACACACTTCCTACATCGATGGGTTTTTTCCATCAATATAGTTAATCCACCTCTGACAGAGGCAGTAGCCAAGTCAACGGAAGAATTCTGTCAACTTAGCTGCATCTATCAGTGGAGGTTAAGCTGACCAAACTACATTGCACAGGAAGTAAAAAATTTTCACAGCCATGAGCGATAAAGCTAGGTCATTCTAACTTTTAGGTGTAGATCCGGCCTCAGATGAGCAGCTATTCTGGCCAGATATTTTGTGAATACCCTTGGGGCCATGGATCAACCAAAGGGAAGTACTTTGTACTGCTAACGTGTCTGTCCCACCTTCCTGATGGTTACGTGGAAATGGGCATCTTTTAAATAGGGAACCAGGTTGCAGTATCCTTGCAAGAGGGAAGGAATGATTGCTTCCAAGGGGGGGGGAGGGTGAAGGTATGTGTGCATGGGTGTGTGAACTCCAAGATCCCGATGGAACTATTTAGACTCACAAGGTCCAAGACGGGTCCAAGAGTGTCCACCTTCTTGGGAATGATGCGATACCAGGAACAAAAATGTTCTTCTCCACTCACATTTCAAAAGGGAACTCCTTCCTCATGAAAGGAACCATGGAGGAGTCCACTTTCTCTAGAAGGACTCTTGTGACAAGGGTCACTGAAGAGGGACAGGGAAGGAGTGGCATTGTGCAGAACTGGATGAATATCCATCACAGAATGTCTCGACCCAGCAATGAGATGTGATGTAAAAAGAAACAAATAGAGGTGGTCCGAAGGGAGGGGCAGAGAGGGAGCAAGCAGGAAGATGTGCAGAGGCCAGTAGTCTGTACTTGACTGCACTGTCAAACCTGCCTTGGGCTGACCAGAAGCAAGATAAGTTTGTTTGTGTTTTGTTTGCTTCTTGGTATGTGGTTCTTGCATTTGATAACAGAAGGCTGGAGAAGCAACATCTGCTTCTGAGAGGCAGAGGGCTTGGATAGCTTCAGGGAGGGGCCTAAGAGCCTAATAGATTTAAGCTTTTTAGTGATGAAAGAAATGACTCACTGGATGAGATCCTGCCTTCAAAGGGCAAATACTTTATTTTTGCCTGTGGCTCTGCAGACAGACCCGACAAATGAAACAGGAGTACCACTGGAGAGTTATGCCATGGTCACAGTCTTCACAAATGAGTCAGACACATGTATGACTGTTCACAGGGCACATCATGCGAAAAGGACTCCAGAATAGGACTTATAGCTCCTCACAATGCATACTGGTATCTCACCATAGCCACCTGGTAGTCTGCACTCTCATCCCCTAGGAGCCTGAGGAATAGACTTTGTGGGCTAAGGAATTCATTCTCCTGCCGTCTCTATCTTTAGCTGTGGAATGGATTGTTCTCATCTCCTTTCCCTTGACCAAAGCTACTGACACCACCAGGCTATTAGGAGTGGGGTGCTGTTCAAAGTATCTAGAGCCCAGAGAAGGGACTGGGTACATCCTAGCCACCTTCTTGAGACTGCAGGCAAAGATGCTGGAGTAAGCCAAAAATCCATGGCTGGATCTAAAACCACAGCTGAGAAAGCCAGCTTGTCAGAGCAAAATGGGAGAATGTCAACAGTGGCTCCAGAGCTTTACAGCTCTGGTTGATATTGGCAGCTGTAACAGCAGTGATCTTTCTCAGCAACACTTGACACTGATATCTGGAAAGTGACACAACTGAGGATCCAGTGTTGTGATCTGGGGAGGTGGCACCAGTGACATCCCCCTTCAGAAAGTTTAAAAAAAATATTATATATCTTTCAGCATTACCTCTTACAAGACATCCAGGTCATCAATACCATTGGCCAGAGAAGGCACCAGGGAGCTGGAAGAGGAGGATAAGGCTGTGATGCTGGGTCCACTTGTATTGGTGACATGAGATCAGGCCCTAGTACTGAAACAGGGGCTGTGCTGATGGGACACTCCCCAAAGCCCTAGAGCTGGGGAAAAAGACAAGCTGGGGTCACCCTGCCACTAGGTCCAGCCAACTCTGAAAGTTTGTATTTAGTCCCAAATATAGTTCCATAGTTAGAAGTTGTAAAGGACTCTGTGTAAGTCTATGAGTTGGACTCCTTAGGGAGTCAGATGGCTGTGTGTCCTCGTGCCAGGCAGCACAGAAGATCCGCCAAACTCCAGATCATCAATGGTCCAGAATTGGGAGTCCCAGAGAGGAGGGCTAGGTGACTACTCCAGGCTCAATGATGAGATGTATGAGTGAAGTAAATATCTAAGCAGGAAGATGGTGCCAAAGCATGAAGAACCCAAACAGGGCTCCTGCGGCAGGGAAGTCCAGCAGAAATGCTGCTGTTTCTTTTTAGGACACACTTCACTGCTGGACAAACATTTCCTTTTCTCCTCCTCAGAATTAGTGCAGTCATCAGTGCTGAGGCTGGAGCCCCATGGAGGAAGGCCTGAGGCAGAGCCAGGAGTGTTCTGCTGTACAAGCTGAGCCAAGGGTTTTGGTGCTTTAAGGGGCCTACCAGAAGCTAGTGCCAGCTTAGAGGATCATTGGAGCTGCCTTTGTGGCAGAAGTCAGTGCCAAAGGCACTGTTTTGTGTTGAATCTTGATTGTACCACGTGGAGCAGACTCCAAGGTAACTGACCCAGCACTCAAGTCCCTAGTGAAAGCTGGTGCTGAAGCTGTGGCCAGAGTAAACAACTTTGCCCATACAGCTGGTGTGGGCAGCGATGCAGGTACAGGTCAGTCTGGGCGGTGCACAGAAACACAGCCTTCTAGTAACTCAAGAGCCTTTAGGGCCACTTCCATAAGGTGCAGCTGGGGCTGCAGTTGGCAGTCCTGGAAAGCCTACGGTGTGAATGCCTTGCAGGCAACATACTGGGTCAAAGAGGGGGAAATCCCCCAAACAGATCAAAAACCTCACTTGGGCATCTGATTCTGGAATCATCATCAACATGGGCACAGCTTTTCAACCCCTTGCAGGTTTCAATCTGAGCACAGCTTCAGCACTGGAGGGAATTTTGAGAACTCAACTAGGAGTGAACCTAACAGGTAATGATCAAGTGATCTCTCTCTCTCCTGCCATCCATCTCCACCCTCTGACAAACAGAGGCTAGGGACACCATTCCTTACCCATCCTAGCTAATAGTCATTAATGGACTTAACCTCCATGAATTTATCTAGTTCTCTTTTAAACCCTGTTATAGTCCTAGACTTCACAACCTCCTCAGGCAAGGAGTTCCACAAGTTGACTGTGTGCTGTGTGAAGAAGAACTTCCTTTTATTTGTTTTAAACCTGCTGCCCATTAATTTCATTTGGTGGCCCCTAGTTCTTATATTATGGGAACAGGTAAATAACTTTTCCTTATTCACTTTCTTCACATCACTCATGATTTTATATATCTCTATCATATCCCCCCTTAGTCTCCTCTTTTCCAAGCTGAAAAGTCCTAGCCTCTTTAATCTCTCCTCATATGGGACCCTTTCCAAACCCCTAATCATTTTAGTTGCCCTTCTCTGAACCTTTTCTAATGCCAGTATATCTTTTTTGAGATGAGGAGACCACATCTGTATGCAGTATTCAAGATGTGGGCGTACCATCGATTTATATAAGGGCAAGAAGATATTCTCCGTCTTATTCTCTATCCCCTTTTTAATGATTCCTAACATCCTGTTTGCTTTTTTGACTGCCACTGCACACTGCGTGGACGTCTTCAGAGAGCTATCCACGATGACTCCAAGAACTTTTTCCTGATTAGTTGTAGCTAAATTAGCCCCCGTCATATTGTATGTATAGTTGGGGTTATTTTTTCCAATGTGCATTACTTTACATTTATCCACATTAAATTTCATTCCAAATCACTTAGTTTTGTAAGATCTTTTTGAAGTTCTTCACAGTCTGCTTTGGTCTTAACTATCTTGAGCAGTTTAGTATCATCTGCAAACTTTGCCACCTCACTTTTTACCCCTTTCTCCAGATCATTTATGAATAAGTTGAATAGGATTGGTCCTAGGACTGACCCTTGGGGAACACCACTAGTTACCCCTCTCCATTCTGAAAATTTACCATTTATTCCTACCCTTTGTTCCCTGTCCTTTAACCAGTTCTCAATCCATGAAAGGATCTTCCCTCTTATCCCATGACAACTTTATTTACGTAAGAGCCTTTGGTGAGGAACCTTGTCAAAGGCTTTCTGGAAATCTAGGTACACTATTTCCATTAGATCCCCCTTGTCCACATGTTTGTTGACCCCTTCAAAGAACTCTAATAGATTAACAACAAGGAGTCTGGTGGCACCTTAAAGACTAACAGATTTATTTGGGCATAAGCTTTCGTGGGTAAAAACCTCACTTCTTCGCTATGCATCCGAAGAAGTGAGGTTTTTACCCACGAAAGCTTATGCCCAAATAAATCTGTTAGTCTTTAAGGTGCCACCAGACTCCTTGTTGTTTTTGTACATACAGACTAACACGGCTACCCCCTGATACTTGACACCATGCAAGGCTCTAATAGATTAGTAAGACATGATTTCCCTTTACCGAAACCATGTTGACTTTTACTCAACAATTTATGTTCTTCTATGTGTCTGACAATTTTATTCTTTACGATTGTTTCAACTAATTTGCCCGGTACTGACGTTAGACTTACCGGTCTGTAATTGCCGGGATCACCTCTAGAGCCCTTTTTAAATATTGGCATTACATTAGCTATCTTCCAGTCATTGGGTACAGATGCCGATTTAAAGGACAGGTTACAAACCATAGTTAGTAGTTCCGCAATTTCACATAAGAGTTCTTTCAGAACTCTTGGGTGAATACCATCTGGTCCCAGTGACTCGTTACTGCTAAGTTTATCAATTAATTCCAAAACCTCCTCTAGTGACACCTCAATCTGTGACAATTCCTCAAATTTGTCACCTACAAAAGCCAGCTCAGGTTTGGGAATCTCCCTAACATCCTCAGCCGTGAAGGCTGAAGCAAAGAATTCATTTAGTTTCTCCGCAATGACTTCATCGTCTTTAAGTGCTCCTTTTGTATTGCGATTGTCCAGGGGCCCCACTGGTTGTTTAGCAGGCTGCCTGCTTCTGATGTACTTAAAAAACAATTTGTTATTACCTTTTGAGTTTTTGGCTAGCTGTTCCTCAAACTCCTTTTTGGCTTTTCTTATTATATTTTTACACTTAATTTGGCAGTGTTTATGCAGTGTTCTATTTACCTCACTAGGATTTGACTTCCACTTTTTAAAAGATGCCTTTTTATCTCCCACTGGTTCTTTTACATAGTTGTTAAGCCATGGTGGCTCTCTTTTAGTTCTTTACTGTGTTTTTTTAATTTGAGCTATACATTTAAGTTGGGCCTCTATTATGGTGTCTTTGAAAAGTGTCCAAGCAGCTTGCAGGGATTTCACTCTAGTCACTGTACCTTTTAATTTCTGTTTAACTAACCCCCTCATTTTTGCATAAGTCCTCTCAGAGCCCTATACACTCAAGAGAAGTTTCAGCCTAGCACTTTCCAAGGCACCAGAGGCAGGCAGGGTTGGATGTGACAATCAAATGTGTCATTGCTTATGCTCTCCAATATTATCATATGTAGTCTTGTTGCCACCAGGGCAAATAAGCTTCCTGCTGCCCCATCATCCCAGTCACTTAGAATGAGATATTTTCCAAACCACTTTCGATTTTGGGTGCTCAATCCCCAATAAATTTTAAATGAGAATTTGGCATCCAAGTCCTTTGAGTGACTTTGAAAATCTCAGCCTTAATAGTCAAATGGATCAGATTTTCCTGAACTGGATTGCAGTGACTGTCTTTGGGGATAATTCACACCTACAAATGTCTTTTTTTACCTGGGTAGGTCTACGATGCAGGTCTGCAAAAACCAGAGAAACGTCCATGGAACGATCTTTCTTCAAGGGCAGTGGAAGAGTTAAATAGCAGAAAGGGTCAAAAGTCACAGAAACTTTAGAGCATTTTGGACAGACCAGGGTGGATTTGAAAAGGCCATGAAAAATATCCACGATGATAGAGTCATTTCTTAATCTATGGTTCTCCCAGGCTTCTTTCGCCACCACCTGTAGAAAGGAAATAAAATTAATTCTGACTCATACACTTCACTAGAACTGTAAATACAGAGACAAGAGACAAAAGGAACTCAGCATAATTCTGATATTTTAAAAAAATATATATGCACACCTAAGCAAGCTGGAAATACTATTAAGGTTTCCTGAACTCAGCCCCTCTTAACCACCTACCATTCTCTCTCACTAACCAGGCCCCAGGTCTGCAAGTCTTTCCTGCTGCAGAAGGAAATAGCGGACACCTAATTCTACCACTCTGTGTTAGGTCAGGCCTGTATTGCTACAGATTTCCTCAGTGTAGGAGGTGAGGGTTGGAGAGAGAGGGGGCAGTGGAAGGAGCAAGTTGCTTGAAGTCTATGGGCCTGATCCAAAGGCCATTGCAATCAATCGGAGTCTTCCCATTGACATTAAGGACTTTGGATCAGGCCCCATGTACTGGATGCAGCTAAAGTTCATCTCTAGGCTGTATGTGTAAAGTATGACATAGAATGGATTTCCTACCCATAGTGGGGTATGCAAGGCTTCATGTAGTCCTTACCCATGGAAGGTCATTTGCTTTCTGTCCTGACCCAGAAGGGACAGGTTGTGGTCTCCAGCTTGCAAAAGCTCTCAGCTTATAAATGTTATGCAGAGTTTTCTCTGGAAGAGTAGAAAACTGTGGCCCAGAGCCTGAAGTTAGAAGATGATGATTCATAGACCAGGCAAGAAGGGACCACTATGATCATCTAGTCTGACCTCCCATGTAACAAAGGCCATAGACTTCCCTGAATGAATTCCTGTTTGAATGGGAGCATAATCTTTTAGAAAAAATCCAATCTTGGTTTAAAATTTTCCAGTGATGGAGAACCCACCTCAACGTTTGGTAAACTGTTCCAATGGTTAATTATTTTCAATATTAAAAACATATGCCTTATTTCTAATCTGAAATTATCACACTTCAGCTTCCAGCCATTGGACCTTGCATAAGCCTTGTATTATCAAATGCGTTTCCCATGTAGGTACTGTAACCCATTAACTGTCTATTTGTTAAACTACACAGATTGAGCTCCTCAAGCATCACTATAAAACACATTTTTCTAATCCTTTAATCCAGAGGTTCTCAAACTGTGGTCTGCAGACCACTGGTGGTCCACCAGCGCCATTCAGATGGTCCGCGGATAGTTCCCTATAAGGTGCGTGCCTGGGCGGTCACACACAAGAGAATGAAGGGCCACCCACCTAATTAGTGGAGCTGCACAGGCGTGGTTCCACTAATTAGGTGCCTGGACCCTGGAGGAGACGCACATGTAAGATGAGATAGTGGCCTTCGGGGGAACAGGAGGTAGGTGAGAGGGGGAAGTGGGGTGAGAAGTGGGAGTGGGGGGGAATTTGGGACATGCAGGGCTGTGGCAGCCAGAGAAAGACACGACTTTCCCCAGCTCCAGGGCTGCGGCTGCCAGGGAGAGATGGCCCTCCTTCCCAGCCTCAGCTCTGAGGCTGCTGTGGCCAGGGAGAGACCCCCCCCATCCTTCCCAGCCCAGCTCAGGGACTGCCGCAGCAGGGGAGAGAGGGCACATCCATCGCATTAGAAAGGTAAGACTACTAATATTAAAATATGAGTTGTGTGCTTTTATTTGAAGAACAAAAAAAATCAATTATTAAGGGATTTTTTTATATAGCGCTTTTATCCAAAGCGCTTTACAATAGTTAGCTAATGGTACAAACAATATTTGGAAAGATCATCAAGTGATCCACTGAGACCCTCAGCAATTTTCAAGTGGTACATGAAAAAAAAAAAAAAAAAAAGTTTGAGAACCACTGCTTTAATCACTATCATGGCTCTTTCTCTGAATCCTCTCCAATTTATCAACATCCTTCCTGAAATGTGGACACCAGAACTGGACATGATATTTCCAGTAGTAGTTGCAAGAGTGCCAAATACAGAGGTAATATAATCTCTCTACTCCTACTCAATATTCCCATTTATGCATCCAAGAATTGCATTAGTCTTTTTGGCCACAGCTTTGCACTGGGTGCTCACGTTCACAGCTGATTATTTACCATGATTCTTAAGTCTTTTTCCAGTCACTACTTCCCAAGATAAAGTCCCTCATCCTTTAAATATGGCCTGAATTCTTGGTTTCCTGATGTATGACTTAATATGTGGCTGTATTAAAATACATATTGTTTGTTTTCACCCAGATTACCAAGAAATCCAGAACGCTCTGTATGATTAACCTGTCCTCTTCATCATTTAACAATCTTTGTGTCATCTGCAAACTTGATCAGTGATGATTTTAGGTTCTCTTCCAGGGCACTGATAAAAATGTTAAATAGCAGTGAGCCAAGAACCCCTCCCTGCAGGACTCCACTAGAAACACACCCGCTCCATGCTGATTCCCCATTTAGTTACATTTTGAGACCCAGCAATTAGCCAGTTTTTAATGCATTTCATGCGTGTCATGTTAATTTTGTACAGCTCTAGTTTCTTAATCAAATGTCATGTGGTACCAAGTAAAATGCTTTAAAGAAGTCAAAGTATATTACATTAACACTATTACCTTCATCAATCAAACTTGTAACCTCATTAAAAAAAAAAAAAATATCAAGTTAGTTTGACAAGATCTGTTTTCCCTAAACCCATGATG
Source organism: Terrapene triunguis (assembly GCF_002925995.2). Classification (NCBI taxonomy): domain Eukaryota; kingdom Metazoa; phylum Chordata; order Testudines; family Emydidae; genus Terrapene; species Terrapene triunguis. The sequence goes on along the minus strand of NW_020664661.1, from coordinate 387,457 downwards.
ATTGGCAATTATAGCACCCTCCTTTAACTCTTTATTAATTGAGTTCCCATATCAGCTATTACATTATCTTGCCCAGAATCGGCATCAGACTGATGGGTCTATAATTACTTTGCTCATCCGATTTATTCTTTTTATATATTAAACACTTTAGCTTTCCTCCCCAGTATTCCAAGACACATTAAAAATCAACATTAATGGTCCAGAGAGCTCCTCTGTCAGTTCTTTTAAAACTCTTTGTTGCAAGTTATTTGAACCTGCCAATTTAAAAAATGTCTAGTTTTAGCAGCTGCTATTAAATATCTTCCTTAGATACTCTTGGAATAGAAAGTATTTTATCAATCATCATTATCCTATGATACATCTACATCACTTGGCTTTTCCCCCAGTGAAGGGTAAGGAGGCTGAACTAAAGGACATCTGCAGGCAGTAATCATAGAGCTATCTGAACTGGCTTTCTGGAAATTCTTGTCCGAGTTTGAGGATTTCTATTTGCTTGAGCCTGTGGATTGGAAGCTCTTCTTGGTTTGGCACACTTTACCTATGGTACAGTACCATATGCACTATAACTAGGTTGCTGAGATGAGATCAGAGTTATAGCCAACAGCAGGACTCAGGACTATGAAGGAAAGATACGGCATAAGTGCTCAGAGCGTCTCCTTAAGTTAGAGAAAAATGGAAGGGCTTGGATAAAAGGCAACGGTAGGCTGGGTCCAAGGCCCCCTCTCCTTAACAGGATTCTAGGCAATTCCTTACATACACAACAAACAGATGTAGGTGGTATCTTGGAGAAAGGGTAAATTATGCCATCATTTGTGTTGCCACAATCACATTCACTGCACATAGAACACAAAAACGTAATTTATTAAATTCTGTGCTCCAACCCCACACGTGGAATGACAGTCAAGTGATAAATTGCAGTGATATGGAATAATGCAGTTTACCATTCACGTTTGAGTTTATTAGCTGCATTCTGCGTACTAATCTCCCTCTATTGAGACTTCTAGCATTCCAAGTGTCAGAGCAAAGCTGGGGATATAGCAAGACCACTGCAATCCCAAGGTGCAAACAATAACTTAAGCGCATTTACAGCTTTAACTATCGTCTTCCTGGCTTTGGATAGCAGTTTAATACAGACTATTCATGCTATTTAAATGTAGCTCAGAGCTTCCAGTTGAGCATAGGGTATAATTTTATCTAAGCACTGTACCAAATCAGGCCTGCCATTGGCATTCTTGAGCTCCAAGTAGGGTTTCTTCTTCACTCGGTTCAGATCCTCGTGCAAGCCATCCAGGAGGAATGCCAAGAGCTCCTGAGAATCTTGCTGCTGGTACCCTGAGAACTGAGGGGCAAAACGGCCGACCTGGGTCTAAAATTAAAACAGAACGGGACAATCTGGTCAGAGCAGCGTCATGCATGTATCTGTAAAAATGAAATAAAGAAAATCATATCCTGACTTCTGCAGAATTCTGCAGCAAGAAGCTGCTGTAGTTTAGTGCTAACTACAATGAAGCTGAAGACAACATAACAAGGATGTCAGTACAGATTTCCTGGCCTATTTTAAAGCCTTTCAATCAAGGGCATTTTTAAAGACCAGGATGGTGGGAATCTGGACTGCCTGATACTAAGCTCTGGGTCAAGAAATACTAACTACCAGCACCTGGAGTGTTGTACAAGTTTCAGTTGTGCTCTTTTAGGAACATAATTGCTACAGTGGATCAGACCAGTGTCCATCTAGTCCAAGATCCTCTTACATCAGCCAGATACTTCAGAGAAAAATCCAAGAATCCCTGTAGCGGATATTTATGGAACAACATGTCCATAAGGAAAATGTCTCTCTAACTCATCAGTTAGAGCAGCGTTTCCCAAAGGGTGGCAGGCGCCCTTCCTCCCACATGACATGAAGGATTAGCTGGGTTGTGCGGCACAGACAGGCCTCAATTGTTATCCAGTCTCAGCTGTCACTAAAAATTATTAAGAGTAAAATTCTGGCCCCATTGAAGTCAGTGGCACAACTCCCAATGACTTCAATGGAGCCAGGATTCTACTCTAAGTCTTTAGCTGTTCTAATTTCAAACAAACTTTGAAAACTGACTAGAGTATAACCAAATGTAACAACAGCCTAAACTTGCGCAGACCTTGAAACAATCGCTCTGAGATGTGAACTGCTCCATTCAATACACTGGGTGCTACCTCATAATGTAAAGGCAATACTTCGATTGTCACCTACCGAAACATAAGAAAGGATCACAGTATGAAGATCCACAATTACTCTGAAAGTGTGATCATTCTGGTACCATCAGCAGGTGATCCCACTGATTTTTTTCACAAACTAGAAGGAGCCAAGCATGAGGTGGCCAGCAGGGGATCAGAGCCCCACTTATGGGAAAACAAACCAGAGGGCTCCAGCAGCACTCATGAGGGAGAGAAATTTTCTTAGAGAACAAGTTAATGTTGCCATTTAACAGTGACTGACTCATGGTTGTTACTGCTAAGTAACACTGAAAAGTGATGTTCTATTTCAAATTTATGATACACCTCTACCCCAATATAACACGAATTCGGATATAACGCGGTAAAGCAGTGCTCCAGGGGGCAGGGCTGTGCACTCCGGTGGATCAAAGCAAGTGCAATATAACGCGGTTTCACCTATAACGCGGTAAGATTTTTTGGCTCCCGAGGACAGCGTTATATCGAGGTAGAGGTGTAGTTATAAAAAAGCCTAAATATCCACTATTGAATCCACATCACTGCTTAACGTAAAAATTTAACACTTTCAAAAACTAAATACACAAAGACTTCATTTGGGGACAGTTAAGGTTGCTTCAGGATATGTCTCACACCAAGCCAAAATCTTAGAAGTTAAGGGAAAAGTTTCCTGCATTCCTTGCCACTTTCACATCACCCACAACACTGTCAATAACAGACTCCACCATTCCATAAGGCTTACATTTCCACCTTCAACAGCAACACACCAAAAAAGCAACTCACCCCAAATTCAAGCTCATACTCTAAGGCCCGGTCTACACTAACCCCCCAATTCTAACTAAGGTACGCAACTTCAGCTACATGAATAACGTAGCTGAAGTCGAAGTACCTTAGTTCGAACTTACCGCGGTCCAGACGCGGCAGGCAGGCTCCCCCGTCGACTCCGCGTACTCCTCGCACCGAGCAGGATTACCGGAGTCGACGGCGAGCACTTCTGGGTTCGATTTATCGCGTCCAGACAAGACGCGATAAATCGAACCCAGAAGTTCGATTGCCTGCCGCCGAACCAGCGCGTAAGTATAGACAAGCCCTAAGGCAAAGCCTTTACCGCAACTTCTGACATTCTTATTTCAACAGATTGGCTTAGCTGAAAGTGACACATTCCATACATTTGAGAAATTATTCTACCTTAATATTGTTCAGGTTGTTTGGGTGCCTTAAGTGTGTTTCCCTACTTTGACATCTGTGGATTTATTTTTATGCTCAACCTTAACTGGGTTTATAATGCTTGTTTCTGAGGTAACTGCAACATTCTTCTAATGTTTGCAGTTTTGGTGGAGCAGTGTTGGTCCCAGGATATGAGACAGACAAGGAGGGTGAGGTAATATATTTTATTATCCCTCTATTCCACACTGGTGAGGTCACATCTGGAGTACTGCATCCAGTTCTGGGCACCCCACTACAGAAAGGATGTGGACAAATTGGAGAGAGTCCAGAGGAGGGCAATGAAAATTATCAGGGGGCTGGAGCACATGACTTACAAGGAGAGGCTGAGGGAACAGGGCTTGTTTAGTCTGCAGAAGAGAAGAATGAGGGGGGATTTGATAGCAGCCTTCAACTACTTGAAGGGGGGTTCCAAAGAGGATGGAGCTCGGTTGTTCTCAGTGGTGGCAGATGACAGAACAAGGAGCAATGGTCTCAAGTTGTAGTGGGGGAGGACTAGGTTGGATATTAGGAAACACTATTGTAACAGGTTCAGTCACAGAGACCCCCTTGGGACTGTCACCTGATGCACTAAAATTACCTGGGATGATTTAGTTGGGAGTTTAGTTTAGTTGGGAATTGGTCCTGCTTTGAGCAGGGGGTTGGACTAGACGACCTCCTGAGGTCCCTTCCAACCCTGATATTCTATGATTCTACCTCTGAGCCTGTTTTCCCTGCCAGCTTGGGACTCCAGAACCCTGCCTTGTTGAGCCAGACACGCTAGCCTGCTGCAACAGAGACCCAGGTCTGGTCCACGCCCCCAAAGCGGCAGACTTTAACCAAAAACTGCTCAGCAGGTTTCCTATCTCCAGCACCCAGACACCCAGCTCCCAATGGGATCCAAACCCCAAATAAATCTGTTTTACTCTGTATAAAGCTTATACAGGGTAAACTCATAAATTGTCCGCCCTCTATAACACTGATAGAGAGATATGCACAGCTGTTTGCTCCCCCAGGTATTAATCACTTACTCTGGGTTAATTAATAAACAAAAGTGATTTTATTAAGTATAAAAAGTAGGATTTAAGTGGCTCCAAGTAATAACAGACAGAACAAAGTAAGTTACCAAGCAAAATAAAACAAAACACGCAAGTCTAAGCCTAATACATTAAGAAACTGAATACAGGTAAATCTCACCCTCAGAGATGTTCCAATAAGCTTCTTTCACAGACTAGACTCCTTCCTAGTCTGGGCCCAATCCTTTCCCCGGTACAGTCCTTTTTAGTTCCAGCTCAGGTGGTAACTAGGGGATTTCTCATGACTGGCAGCCCCCTTTCCTTTGTTCTCTTTCACCCCCTTTTATAGCTTTGGCACAAGGCAGGAATCCCCACCCCTCCTTCTAAATGGAAAAGCACCAGGTTTAAGATGGATTCCAATATCCTGTGACATGGTCACATGTCCTGTGAGACCTCATTCTTCATTCTTCCAGGGCTGGCCTGCAGGTACCCAGGGAGGTTTGCAAGTAAACAGACCTATTTACAACCAATTGTCATAGTCAATGGAGGGAGGGATAGCTCAGTGGTTTGAGCATTGGCCTGCTAAACCCAGGGTTGTGAGTTCAATCCTTGAGGGGGCCATTTGGGGATTTAGTTGGGAATTGATCCTGCTTTGAGCAGGGGGTTGGACTAGATGATCTCCTGAGGTCCCTTCCAACCCTAATAATCTATGATTCTATGAAGCCATCAAGACTCCAAGCCACCATTAATGGCCTACACTTCGCATAATTACTATAGGACTTCAGAGTAATAGTTCATATTTCTAGCTTCAGATACAAGAATGATACATTCATAGAAATAGGTTGAACACACTCAGTAGATTATAAACTTTGTAATGTTACCCTACAAGAGACCTTTTGCATAAAGCATATTCCAGTTACATTATATTCACACTCAAACATATTTACATAAACATATGGCGTGCAGCATCACAACTATTTCACTAGGAGGGTGGTGAAGCACTGGAATGGGTTACCTAGGGAGGTGGTAGAATCTCCATCCTTAGAGGTTTTTTAAGGCCCGGCTTGACAAAGCCCTGGCTGGGATGATTTAGTTGGGGTTGGTCCTGCTTTGAGCAGGGGATGGACTAGATGACCTCCTGAGGTCTCTTCCAACCCTAATCTTCTATGATTCTATAATATCTTTATTGGACCAACTTCTGTTGGTGAAAGAGACAAGCTAGTTAGTTCAATAAAAGATATTGCCTCACCCACCTTGTCTTTCTCACATCCTTCTAATGTTATTTTACCCTTTGTATGAACAAAATGAACAAAACTTTTTTGCCTGAGAACATTTTAAAACACCAATCCTACAATATTCTTTCATGGAGAATAGGTCAATCAATGGTTATTAGCCAGGATGGGCAGGGATGGTGTCCCTAGCCTCTGTTTGCCAGAAGCGGGGAATTGGCGACAGGGGATGGATCACTTGATGATTACCTGTTCTGTTCATTCCCTCCAAAGCACCTGGCATTGGCCACTGTCGGAAGACAGGATACTGGGCTAGATAGACCTTTAGTCTCACCCAGTATGGCCATTCTTATGTTATGTTCCTATGCCCATATCACACTATGTTCCTTTGTATGTTTTAAAATTCTGTTTTTAAATTATAAATTTCAACCTGTTCATCTAGCACTGAAGAAAGGCTCACTGGTTTGCAATTCCCAGGATCTTCCTTAAACCCATCAAAAAAAGATAGGTCCAACATTTGATACCCTCCAGCCCTCTTGTATAATGGCTTATTTAAATGAGAATGTCTGTATTTTTTTTCCACAGTTCAGCTATTTTATTGTCAAGTTCAAAATCTTTGGCTATACTATGCTGGGTAAGTTGCTATGTGTTTTAACAATTTGTTTCAGCACCCATCTGAAGAGGAGTGCGCCTCATTTTTAAAGATCTGGAACAGCACTCAGGCAATTTTTCATTATAGCTTTCGTGACAGCAAAACGTGTGGAAAGACATTACAACTTTCATTCTAACCTTGCTTTCACTACCATCCTCCCTGAAAAAAGTGTCTACTTACTTTGAACATACGTGGTGCCACGTGAGAGTGTCTCCCAGACCACATCTGCTTAATAAGTTCTGCATAGGCTTCTGCAATTTCTCCTCTCATCCCCAGAGGATTGTCATGATTTATTTCAGCCTCATATCTATCTTCCAGGAAATACTCAGTCAGAGGTGGGGTGTTACTCAAACACTGAAATAAAAAACCAAACACATTTACAAAGCTCATGTCATTGTCTAGGACAGCAAATCCCTATGAGAAGGAAGTAATACAACAGTCCAACTTTCACATCAGTACACATGTGAAATGACAAAACCTTTTTAAAAACTCATGTGAAAGTAGACAGAACAAAGTATTTAAAAGGAACAATGAAAGTTTTGAGTCTACAGCTCTCTCACAATTTAGTAAAACAGAAAGCCTCTTATTGAGATACGTGAGCAATGCAACTCAGACAACAAAGGCCATATAAAAGAGTTCACAATATTCCGACTTCTCTTCCAAGGGTAAAAAGTGTAAATATCAGCACTTTGCTAAGGCTATTGCTGAAGTAGAGATGCCCCTTTAATGCACAGCTTCAGTTCATGTCACTTACAGTTTAATCAAGAGTTACCTTCTGATCTACAATTTCCCCACCTTGTCTCCAATCCCAGCACTAACACATAGCACTCGGCGTGCCTAACAGCAGTAGCGAAGCTAGCCTCTGCTTAGACAGCACACCTAGCTGTTTTCAGGAGTGTCTCTGTTAGAGGTTTTCCTGCCCACTGAACTCCCACAGCCTGAAATGAGGCTAAAAGATACTATATAATGGTAACTGTCCACAGTGGAATGGAGAATATGAAAAAGGGAGCACTCTATCCCATGTGACACCTTTCTCTCCACTCTATCTATTAGTATCTATAGCAATTTTCCTCATTTGTGCTGAGATTAAAGATGCATGGGTAGCCGACTCCTGTAACACAGTAGAACATTTCTAACCTACACTAACGGGGGAACTCTTGTGTAAAGCACCAGAGGTGGGAGCAATACAGTGATGCTGTGGTCCCCGCAAACCAACATGGCAGGGAGGGGTGTGTACCAACCTCTGGACCTGCCCCACTCAATGAATCTTAAGATTACCCATGTACAGTTGGTCTTCCCTCCTCCTAGCTGCTCCTCCTCCCTGGTGCTGAGATACTTTCTGCAACCCAGTGACTCTAGGAATCAGCATCGAGCAGGGTAGGGAGGCTTTTAGGAAGCTACTCTCCTGCTCTCCTCGACTCTGCCCTCTGCGTGTGCCTGTGCCATAGAGTTCAGGTACAGAGAGGGAATGCGACTGCTGAACATGGGGAAATCACGTGTACATTTTACCTGACAATGAGATAGAAATATTGTCAAAAAAAGAAAATTGACAGGGTTTAAAAACAAAAAATACCTTATCTTGAATCTCTGCCCCCGTCACCTCTTACCTGTAGACGCTCTTCAGGACAGCTAATGGTCTTCTAACAGGCCTATAAAGTGCTTAACACACTTTGGGGTGCTATATGAGAGCACTAGACAGGTGTGCAATGAATCCATGAGGATAAGGCGTGAAGTGGATTCTTTTCAGCCCTTTACCTGTAATGCAGAGTTCATGAAGCAGGTGTTTCCCAAGTTACTGAGCCCACAGATGCCGGGCTGTGACTGGGAAGGGGACTCCCTGCAGCTGTAGGAGAAGCCAGAGACTCTGGAAGAAGAAAACAACAATTTTGTATCTAGACCACACCAGTCCAGCAATGTTTACAATTTGCATCAAATGCTATTCCTTCTTACTGGTGCTTTTTCATATATTTCTGCTCCTCCATATTTGTTAGTTTTGACATCTCATTTAACTCTGATTACTGGCAGGTCTGATGTTTACTGTAACAATGTATCTTCTATATCTATTCAGGCTGCTTTTCTTTGACCATTTACCTCTAGTACTTTATGACAATATTTTCCTCAAGTGTATGGTGCCTACAATCCTTTATCACATTATACGGACATATGCAGGTAAACTACTACTTTGCAACAGTTGATGAAAGTTTTATGGTCTCTGCCTGGTGAAGTGGCTATCACAGCCAAAGAATGGGACACAAAACATCTGAAAGGGAGAATAGGTGTTGGAGTAAGTGCTAGTTTTCCATGCAGTTGGGCTAGAGTGGGGCAAGCATTACTTTCAACAGCTTGAAAATACAAGTAGCCAGGGGTAAAAGGGAGGACACAAAGGTAGTCAGAGGAAGGAGAGGGGGAAAGAAAAGCATTCCTGCTCTTACCCCCTGCCAAGGCTGGAGCTGGTCAGTCCAAAGGAGTTATTGCTATCACCATTTGCAATGGCAGAAGAGACAGACATTGAGGAATAAGAATTTATTGATGATGCTGAAGTAGCAGTAAAATTTCTGCTAGTTGCAGTGCTTGATCTGGGAGAAAGGAAAGAAGCAGAAACAACGCCACCAGTTTTTGCAAACCCCAGACTCTGGCACTCTGAAATAAAGGTCACTTCTGATTGAGAATTTACAATCTTAACCTGTTAGTATCTGCATTTCCAAAACACTAGTCTGGAACACGGGGTCAATCTAGGGCATCACAAGTGAGAGGCAGAAACAATAAACCAATCATGAGCAAGAAGAGGCCCTAGAAGGCATAAGCACAAGAAAGTTTGGACTGAGTGGGTAGAAGGCTCTAAACAGCCTGGTGCACTAAGAAATTAAACCCTCTAAAAATAATAAAACCTTTCCCCTAAATAAACAACAGACTACCAAAACAAAAGACCTCTCTTTAAAACCCACTCTAACTATGCAGGTAAGAAACCAACAGCAGACTAAGAAAGGCGGGCGCTACCTAACTTACTGGGCAAAGTACAGCATGTAAAACTACATGCTTCGTGGATAAGTGGTGTATGCAGGAACCCGGCACAAGCAGTTTGTAGCACTCAGAGCCCAGGTGCACCATCTTGAGGTCAGAGTGGGTGAACTGGAGGAGCAGAGAGACAGAACTGCTTATATGGGGTAGTCAACAGGCGGACCGTAAGCCAAATCTGGACCGCCAGATGCTTTTGAACGGACAGAGACATCCTTTTATTTACTTATGATTATCATTATTGTTCTTGTTTTTGTATTATTTTCTCGGAGTCTGGACCTTGACAAAAATTTGGACTTTGACAAAAAATAATTGATTACCAGGGTGGATAAAAATCAACGATTTAAAAAAAAAAATGATTTTTTTGTATTTAAATTAGGTTTTTTTCTTCAAAAAAATCCATCTAAAGATAGTTTTAGATAAGACACATTATAGCTCAAAGATATCTCATTATGGAATAGGGATTATAAATTCTAATTCTATAATATGAGACAATATATTCATGTAATGTTTAAGAAAAGTTTTGTAAATGAGTTCCGATAGTTCATGGATTAGGGACCCAATTTTATGGTGTTCCAGGGGCTTCTGTATAGATTATTTAGGTTAATCTTTCTATCTACCCAATGGGACTCAGTGCTCAGTCTAGACAATACCATCAGAGATGCTTAATTCTGCAGTTCTCAAACTGTGGATTTGTGTCTCAAGAGATAACATGCTTGTTAACAGCAAAAATGGTACGTGTCGCACCTCTTCCCGCAGCTCCCATTGGCTGGGAACGGTGAACCGCGGCCACAGGGAGCTGAGGGGCTCCATGCCTGCAGACACTCCAAGTAAACAAAACGTCCCGCCAGCGGCTTACCCTGACAGGCCGGGAACCAAAGTTTGCCAACCCATTTATTGATGTCAATACTGCAGCCTTTTAAGGTTGCAAAGGCTTTTAGTGGACTAGATTGGCTTGAAAGGAATACTAAAAGAGCAGTGCTGCAGATCTGCATGACATTCAGTGACAATAATAATTTGACAGTGATAAAGCAGGTGATATTCCTATATAAAGTCCTACAAAATCTATAACTACAATAATAATAATAATCTATTTTCATACTAGTATTTAAAATGAACAGTGAAATCAAAAGAAAAAGGTCTGCTTATCATGCAGCATTCAAACTTAAAGTTGTTGAACATGCAGAAGCAAACAATAAGTGCGCCGCTGCTCGTGAATTCTGTATCAACGAGAAGTAAGAGAATGGCGAAAAAACAAAACAACACTAAAAGAAATGCCAAGAAGCAAGAAAAAATGTCCAACGAGGTGCGCTTCATTTCCTGAGCTAGAGAAACATCTCAATAATTGGGTTGTTGAATGTCGACAAAATGGGTACATCGTCACTAGAACTGGAATTCATCTGCGTGGTCTGCAAATGTCGAAAGACGACAAATACAAGTCAGTAAAGCCGTCAATGTTTGTCACATCAGCAGGTTGGTGTACTCGCTTCATGAACCGTCATGGTCTCTCTCTTTGTCAGCAAACAAAGATAGTGCAAAAGCTGCCGAGAGATCTGGAAGAAAAAAATCGAATCTTTCCAAAGGTTTATTATAAAATATCAAAAGGAATGTGCATTTGAACTGTCACAAATAGGAAATATGGACGAAACACCAATGACATTAGATCTCCCGAGCAACAGAACGGTAACCGGTGTTGGTGAAAAAACAGTTTTAATTAAAACCACTGGCCATGAAAAAATGCATTTTATGGTGGTTTTATCGTGTTTGGCAAATTGATCAAAGCTCCCTCCCGTTGTTATTATTAAAAGAAAAACCTTGCTGGCGTCATCGTATGTGCACACGAAAAGGGATGGAAGGATGAAAGTGCAACTATTGAATGGCTGGAAAAAGTGTGGAATAAGAGACCAGGAGCACTTTTCAAGAGACCTGCTATGTTCGTTTGGGACATGTTCAGGTCACACAAGACGGATGAGGTTAAAAATGTGGCCAAAGATATGAAAACTACTTTGGCTGTAATACCTAGAGGCTTAACTTCAGTTCTACAACTGCTTGATGTCTGCCTGAACAAACCCTTTCAGGACAGGCTACGCAAAATGTGGTCTGAATGGATGTGCTCAGGCATGGCGAAGTTGACAAAAGGCGGGAATCTTATGAAGCCCGAAATCAATCTGGTCACCCAGTGGATCAAGGACGTGTGGGTGTCCATTCCCTCGGAAATGATAGAAAAATCATTTAGAATATGCTGTATCAGCAATGCACTCGACGGGTCACAAGATGATGCCATATTTTATGATGAGACAACAGAGGCTGATGATGAGAAGGAATCCGAGTCTGAAGATGACACTGCCGACATCTATGATGACAATGCAGGTGCAGCTGTGACTGAAGTCGAGTTTAATGAACTGTTTGGTGAATCAGAGACTGATTCAGACTTTGAAGGATTATAAGACTTTTTTTGCAGCAGCTGCTCTAAAAAAAGTGGGAGGAACCAAGCTAACTCTCCCACAAGACGTGCGATGGAACTCAGTAGTGGACTGTTTTGAGCTCTAGATCAAGAACTGGCCTAATCTGATGACAGTTTGTGAAAATCGTGAAAAAACAGATGGCACTGTCACAGCCAAAGTTCTCAACAGAAATGTTGAACACATGCTGAGTACCCTGAAGCCTATTTCTGTAGCCTTGAAGAAAATGCAGGGAAATAGCTGTTTCATTGCTGATGCTGTTGAAATTTGGAAGGAACTGAGTGAGATCTTAAAAAGAGAAATAGGCAATGACAGAGTTAAATTACAAGCACTAATAAAACAAATGGGACAAGCACTATCGCCAGCTCATTTTCTTGTAAATATTCTCAATACTCGGTACTAGGGTCAAACCCTAACTGCTGAAGAAGAGGAGCTGGCTATGACATGGACATCCAGTAATCATCCCTCCATAATGCCAACTATAATAAACTTCAGAGCTAAGGGTGAACCATTCAAGATATAGGTTTGCTGATGATGTTTTAAAGAAAGTCACACCAATGAACTGGTGGAAGTCACTTAAGCACTTGGATTCAGAGTCTGTTGAAGTGATAATCTCACTTTTAACAGCAGTAGCTTCTTCTGCCGGTGTAGAAAGAATATTTTCCTCCTTTGGACTAATTCACTGCAAACTGAGAAATCGTTTGGGACCTGAAAAAGCAGGAAAGCTTGCTTTTCTTTTCCAGATTATGAACAAACAGGAAAATGAAGGTGAAGATGACTGAGTTAGCCGCAGAAGCCAATATATTTTAAGTTTCTCATGTTGACCTGGCTGACATAGTCAATTTAATTTTTGTGTTTTTTTTTTTTTTTAATATTTCATTTAACTATTTTAGTTACAAACAATTTTAACAAAAACAAACCTGATTTTAAAAAACTTGAATGTTTAACTAAATTCAAAAATTCATATGCTTGTTTTGTTAAAATATTATGTTTGCTGTTGAAGAAAAAAAATCCAGAATACATAACGTCGTTGTTTTAGTTAAATAAAACAATTTAAATGTTTGTCTGGTGATTTTCTCCTCCTAAAGCATGGCAAGAAAATCCTCCAAATATTAATGATTAATCTGTTGAATTGGAGATAGTTCACCTCCCAATGACTTCATAAATATCTGCTTCAATTACCTTTGCTAAATGAAATAACCAATCATTCATTTTCTGATATAGCTGTAAAACTCATCTGAAAAGTTTTCAAAAAAAATCACTTTAAAAATGTATAAAATGAAATGAAACCTACATCTATCTCTGAGTTGTGAAGAATATGTATTAAGGTTATAACAACCAACAAGAATGCACTTTTATGTAGAAACCCATGATTAAATTGAGTCTTCCTGACTAGTGATTTAAATCAAATCCATCCTGTTGATTACCCTTAACATTTGTGAGCGCACACACCTCAGAACTGACTCCCTCAATCCACCAGCTGAGGAAGCCAGTCTCACGATGAAAGGGCACTTAAGAGGAATGGAGTACACTGTTAGATGAGACCCTTCTTCCAACCAGCGGAATTGAAGAATCCCTCACATGCTGAGAAGGTTGCTTCAGATGGAATTATAGTAAGGAGACTCAGGCAGGCTGGGGCAACAGGGGATTGAATTGTCAGGAATGTAGATGGTAGATCTGGGCAAAATTTTTTGGATGAATTACCAAAAAGTGTTTTGATTCTAAAACTTTAGTTTCAGCTATAACTAAATGTTTTTATTCAATTTTTTTTTTGACTTTTCGATTCACCAAAGAATTCTGAAAAACATTTTCAGTTGAATATGAAACTTTTTTATTTATTTTCAAAACTGCCAGCAAACCAAAAAAATCCCATTATTTGTCCAGCTCTAGCAAATAGACTGTGAGCCCGACAATATGACTTGCCTGCTTGGTGCAAAGATGGTAGATATTATGAGACACTGAGATGGACTTCCGGTGAGTGCTGAAGAGGAGCCTGTGGTTTATGGTATATGTTGGTATCAGTGATGTAAGGACATGTAAAAGAAAAGTCTTGGAAGTGAGATTTAGACTGCTAGATAGAAGACTTTGTCCCCAGGTCTCTAAGGCAGCTTCCTCTGAAATGCTTCCAGTTCCATGCAGAGGTCCAGCAAGACAGAGGGAACTGCAGAGTCTCAATACATAGTTGAGAAGATGGTGCAAAGAAGAGAGGATTAAGTTTATTGGACACCATGGAACATCTGGGTGAGGTGGAACCTGTACACAGGAGATGGACTCCACCTAATCGGAATGGAACCCGGCTGCTGGCACATAAAACAACACATTGCAGGAACATTTAAACTGAACGCTGGAAGGGGCTGAGCAGCACATAAGTCAAAAGCCCATAAAGATGTTGGAAATACAATGGTATTCGTAAATCCAATAAAGGGTAGGGTGCAAATTGCAACTGAACTAGAGTAGTGACAGGATAAGAACAGAGGCAAATTCTGCAAAATCAACAGGGTGCCAGATCAAGGAGTTAAATAAAACAGGCACCTAGTCAAGAACAAGAACTATAAGTGTCTATATACATATGCAAGAAGTTTAAAAGCAAATATCAGAGACCTAGAATGCCTACCATGGACAAGGGCCTTGATAAACAGACATTACAGAAACATGGTGGAATGAGAAAAACCAAAGGTATACTGAAATACCTGCTTACAAACTGTACAGAAAAAGACAGAAGGCTGAACAGGTGGGGAAGGAGCACTGGATGTTAGGGATTCCATAGAATCTAGTGAGATAAAAATTCTGACTGAAGACCATCACATAGCCGAATCTATATGGATACAAATCCCAAGCTATCAAAATAGAAATACATTAGTGAAGCTATACTACTGGCCTCTGGATCAATAAAGAAACCCAATGCACAATGCTGAGGAAGATCAATGAGGAAACAAGATCCCACAAAACTATAATTGTGGGCATTAACTATCTACTGTACATATAAACTGGTCAAACAGCACAACAGGATCAAATTTAGAGAAAATTTCAAGACTTTTCATATATCCATAGACCCCAAAACCAGAAGGGACCTTAGTGATCATATAGGAGGTCAGACTAGATAACAGAGGTCATAGAACTTCTTCCAAAAATTCCTACAGCATAAACTTTAAACAATTGCTTCTTGGAGCAGCTAGTTCTACAGCACACAAGGGAAGAGGTTACTTCTGACTGTGTCTTAAGTAACACACAGAAACCAATTCAAGAAGTGACAGCAGCTGAGTCACTAAGTAACAGTAACCACAATATAACTAGGTTCAACATCCAAGCAGTAGGTGGTGTACCAAAAAGTGATGCAGTGACACTGTTCTTTAGAAAAGAAGATTTCAATAAAATGAGGTGGTCAGTCAAAAAGTGCTCAAAGCTAAAATAAAAAAGTAAAATCCCTAGATGTGGCTTGGATGCTACTAAAAAGATCGCAGAAGACAAGAGTACTGTTGTGCAAAAAAGGAAGTAGGAAGGCAAGGAGTAAACCATTAGCTACATGGCGAGGGTTAAGAGGCTATTCAAGCCAAACAGAAATCCTTCAACATTTGGAAATATAACCTTTATGAAGCCAATAAACAGGAACTTAACGACTGCTATAATTTATGTAAGAGGGAAAATAGAAGGACCAAAATAAAGTTCAAAGAGCAAATGACTAAAGGTATAAAAACCAAGATATACTTTAAGTAGATCAGAAGCAGTATCCCTAGAAACAATCAGTTGGTCCACTGGATCACCAAGGGTTAAAGGCAGCCATCAAGGAAGTAAGGATGTTGCCGAGAAGCTAAATAATTCCTTTCCATCAGTCTTAACCACTGAGAATTGGGAAGATTCCTCCCCAGACCTGCTCTTTCCTGGTTTCAAAGATGAGATGCTGTCAGAGATAGAGAAACAGATATAAACAGGTGTAAAGCAAAATGATAATTTAAAATGCAGTAAGTCACAAGGCCCAGGTGGTACACCCAAGAGTTCTGAAGGAACTGAAGTATGAAGTAACCAAGCTGCTAACAAAAACCTATTATCTCTCATTAAAAACAGCTATTGTTCCAAAGGATTGGAAGACAGCAAATGTAGTCACATTCTAAAAAAGCTGAAGGTGTGATCTGCACAATTACAGAGCCTTCCATCTGCACCTGAAAAATTGGTTACATTGATAAATTAAACAGAACAACACCACATCTAGAAGTTCATGATCCAACAGAGTCTACTGAGCATGGATTCTGCAAGGAAAAAATCATGGCTCACCTAATCTCTTTGAATTCTTTGAGCACGTAAGGTAAAGAAGCAGCAGCAT
This sequence comes from Terrapene triunguis, assembly GCF_002925995.2. Taxonomy (NCBI): domain Eukaryota; kingdom Metazoa; phylum Chordata; order Testudines; family Emydidae; genus Terrapene; species Terrapene triunguis. The sequence goes on along the minus strand of NW_020664661.1, from coordinate 371,357 downwards.
ATAAAGGAGAGCCATCTGATGTAACTTATTTATGTTCCAAAAGGCCTTCGACAAGGTCCCACACAATAGGCTACTAACGAATCTAAATCATCATAGGGCAAGAGGCAAAAATAGTGCCTTGGATCAAAAAGGAGCTAGGAACAGAAATTTAAAAAGTAGGAGTAAAAGGTCAATTTTCATCATGGCAAAAGGTGAACAGTGCCAGGCCTCAGGTAACGTACTAGAGCCCGTGTTATTTAATATATTTATTAATGATCTGGAAAGGGCAATGAACAGTGGGGTAGCAAAATCTGCACATGACACAAAGTTATTTAGGTTAGTCAGAATCAGAGAGGACTGCAAGGAACTTCAGAGAGATCTAAACAAGCTAAAGGAATGGGCAGCATGGTGGTCAATTAAATTTGAAGTCAACAAATGCAAAGTAAGGCACATCAGAAAAATTAAAACTATCCTTACATTTATGGGGTTCTGAATTAACTGCATCAACCCAAGAAATGGACCAACCGTAAACACCTCAATGCATAAGTGCCGATTTCCCCTCTTTCCCGTGGGTGCTCGACTCCCCGCCCCTGCCCCTGCCGCCACTCCACCCCTTCCATGAGGCCCCCCTGCCCCGCCTCTTCCCACCCCTCCCCGCCCCCATTCCAACCCCTTCCCCAAAGTCCCCGCCCCAACTCCGCCCCCTCCCTGTCAATATTCCAACTCCTTCCCCAAATCCCCGCCCCAAACCCACCTCTTCCCTGCCTCCTCCCCTGAGCGTGCCACGTTCCCGCTCCTCCCCCGCCTCCCGGAGCGTGCCAACGCTGCCAACAGCTGTTTGGAGGCAGCCGGGTGGGAAGCGCTTGGAGGTAGGCGGAGGAGCAGGGACGTGGCGGAGGAGGTGGGATGGGAGGAAGGGGCGCTTGGCTGCCAGTGGGTGCAGAGCACCCACTAATTTTTCCCTGTGGATGCTCCAGCCCCGGAGCACCCACAGAGTTGGTGCCTATGCCTCAATGATGATCTCTGTTCAATATCAATGTGCTCCTGTGGTCAAAAAAGCTAACAGCATGTTAGGACACATAAGAAATGGGGTGGGGAATACTGAAAACATTATGATGCCTTTGCGCAAATCTATGGTGCAACCTCACCTGGAATACTGTCCATGTGCAGTTCTGGTCACCCCATATAAAAAAAATATTGAAGATTTGGAGGGGGTTCAGAGAAGAGCAAAAAGAATGAAAAAAACTCTGGAAAAATCCTCATATGAAAAAACTAGGAATTGTACATTAGAAAGGGGACAAATAAGAAAGAACATCATAAAAGTATACAAAATAATGAATGGTAGAGAGAAGGGTAGTTCATGAGAGCCTACCTGTCTCATCACACAAGCATAAGGGGACGTTCAATTAAACTAAAAGGCCAGAAAGCAAAACTAATAAAAGGAAACACTTTTTCACAGAACGTGCAATTAAGCTGTGGAACTCTCTGCCACGGGAAGTCATTGAGGTCAAGAAAGTAAGGTTCAAAAAGGCACTGACATTTATATGGATATCAAGACACCATAATTAATGGACAACAATTTGGAAGGGATATTTAAATCTTGCGCTCCAGGGCTTAAGCCAATCTTTAATATTAGAGATCAGGACCTTTGTGGAGGGGGAAGGAAGAGAGATTATTCCACAAATGCCTATTTCAGGGTTTGTACAGCATCCTCTGAAACATCTGGTTCTGGCCACTGTGGAACACAGGACACTGGACTAGATGAAGTGCTGGTCTGATCCAGTCAGGCAATTCCTATGCTCCATACTGCAGTGAAGTAATTTTTTTTAACACAAAGGGCCACCACATTTCACCCTTTCTCCCCTTATTCCCATGGCATTCAAGAATAAAAGTAAATGTTAAAAGGAAGAGTCAAAGAAATTAAACACAAAAACGATTAGTGAAAAGCACCCAACTCAATACTGTTAACAGAAGAAAAGAAATACCAACTCTGGCTAAAGGTTTATAACCTTTGACATCTCAAACTAGAACCATAATTCTAAAATTACAAAGAAAACATTATTTGCAACTTTAAAACATATGGAAAATCTCAGGGCAGGTCATTCCAGAAAGGGGTACTGAGACTGCAGAAACATTTACAAGTACACGCCTACTTCTATGACCTTGAAAAGTCTGGAACATTATGGTCTAGCATCCCATCCACATACAAGAAGGTAGTGGAGTTTTACTGAGGAAAAACTCTTCTCCACACCTTACAGAGACAGCTGCAGAGGTGTGCTGATCCAGTAATTACTGGGGAAAGTGCACAGACAGGAACAGCTGGAAGCTCTGTAGATCTCTTCTATAAAAGCTTCCAGCCCTAGCCGAGAAAGGTGCTGCTGAAGAATGCACCCTTAATTCTCAGGACTCCCTAAAACAAGCTTTTAGTCAGCCTACCAGAACAACCTGAGAAGCACTGGATTCCTTCCTGGGCCCACTGCACAGGACAGACAATCGTTTGGAAAAAACAATATTCTTTAATTCCATCCCAGTGGAATTTCAAAATTCTGAAGGGCCACAAGCACTCTCCCTTCCCTGCCAATAACAAGGCACAGTCAGTCATATTGTTATCTCTGGCACCTGGGATTACTATTGGGCCACAGACCAGGTTCCTCGCTATGGAGTCTGTAGTAAGGATTATGTATCATTGTTCATGCTAGTAATTCCCTTTATGTTTGGCTCTTGCTTATTCCTTGGGTTACTATCAATCAACTGCTATTCTGACTCTGCTCAGCCAGAATATCTATTTGTTGGTCATTAGACAGGAAGGTTCCACCAACAAGGCACCTCTAGATGCCATTTCACATGTGCATATCACAGCATAGATTTACATAGCACCACATTATACACAGGACCCTACCAACATTGATAATGTCCCATCAATAATCAGCCACACAGGAACAAATGACATCAGTGAAGGAAGCCTTCATCTGATCATGAATCACTTCAGGGACTCATGAAGAGAATTTCATAGATTTTTAAGGCCGGAAGGGACCACAGTGATAATTTTGTCTGATCTCCTACATAACACAGGCCAAAGGGTTTTCCAGAATTACTTCCTGTATTAACTACAGCAGATATTTTAGAAAAACACCCCATCTTGATTTTAAAATTTGCGGTGATGGAGAATTCACCATGACTCTTGCTAAGAGTTGTTCCAACAGTTAATCAGTCTCACTGGTAAGAAAGTATGCCTTATGTTAAATCTAAATTTAGCTAACTTCCGTTTCTCTTCAGTTATATCTTTGTCCATTAGACTGAAAGGGCCTTCTATTATCAAATTTTTGTTCCCCATCTAGATACTTATGACTGATCAAGTCATCTCTTAAGATTCTCTTTGATAAACTAAACGGACTGAGCTCCTTGAGTCGATCACTATCAAGCATATTTTTCAATCCTTTAAGGACTCGTGGCTCTTCTCTTAACTCTCTCCAATTTACCAACATCCTTCTTGAATGGGGGACACCAGAACCTGACACAGTATTCCAGTAATAGTCACATCAGCATCAAATACAGAGAAATATAACCTACCTACTCCTACTTGAGATTTCCATTTATACATCAAGGATCGTATTAGCCCTTTTGGCCACAATGTCGCACTGCCTCCTGTTCAGCTGATCATCAAACCTTTGCCCCCCTCTAGCCCTTTTCAGAGTTACTGCTTCCCTGGATAGAGTACAATGTGCATTCTTTGTTCCTATATAGATGACTTTACATTTTGCCATATTAAAATGCATATTGTGCTAGAGTCCAGCTTACCAATTTAAGACAGCGGATACACAGGCCTTTCAGAGATACTTCCAGGGCCGTGTGGAAGTGAAGGAAAGAGAAGAGAGATTCTGAGACTAGTGGTGTTATGAGGATAAGGTTTGGATTTACAGAACATGGAAACAGTCTACAAGTAGAGCCTGTTTGGACCAGGTGAACTCTACATATGCAGAAGCTTTGCTAAATTCTAAAATTTTAAAGTGGCAGACCACATGAGGTGAGCTTTCAACAAGCTGGGAAACAAAAGGGGAGCTTTCAGGTAAGAAATAATTCAATATTTTTTCCAGGAAATGAATTAAGGAAGAGGACAGTAACAGTAGTCCTGAAATTAACACTGAAGACTTCGAAAAGAACTAACACTAAAATATCCACAAATAAATACAAATGTTAGGTGAAACAAGCAAGAACTGGAGCCCATCCCATAGAGATGATGATGCAGTGGACATAATGGATCCTTGGTAGGATGATTCTCATATCTGCAATGGCAGTTTAAATAAGTGTTTAAAAAGCTGAGCACCTGAAAGTTGGGAAGTGACAGAATTAAGGCCGTTCGTGCAATCTTAGTTCTGCCTCCTTGTGCGCATATCAGTCTTGAATTACATGGTTACACACTATTTTTTCCACAGGATGCTTGCTTCATTCAGCGCATGAGGGGACGGTGCTCAGCGGATAAGGCAGATATTCACTGTTTCTTTTGATCTTTTTCATTCAATGTATGGTTGTGGCTGGGAGTGACTATAAAGGAAAATCTAAAATAGGAGCCAGCATGTTAGGTTCAGAAGTGGTCTGAGACAGGTCTGGGTGCCCCTTATTGCCAAGAGACTTCTTTTAAACACAACAAAACTTGAGGGTAGCATGAGGGACTGGGACTTGGGAGACCTGGGTTCTATTCCTGGCTCTGCTATTAAACTGCTGAGTGACCTTGGGCAAATCACTTCCCCTCCCTGTGCCTCTCTTTCCCCATTTGTAAAGAGAGGTCTGTAACATGCTTTGAGATCTAGGGATGAAAAGTGCTAAGGGAGAGCTATGTATCAGCAGCAGCTACGTATTTGGTCCTGCTAGTGAAGGCAGGGGGCTGGACTCAATGACCTTGCAGGGTCCCTTCCAGTTCTATGAGATAGGTATAGCTCCATATATTACGTATGATCCAGCCCTTGAACTGAATACAGCAATATTTTCTTCCTCGTGAGCTTTTTGATGGTGCTTATCACCCCAGTATGCAAGCCCCTAAACATTAATTCTCAGAACAATCCTGGGAGAGGAGACCCCCTTATCACATTTTACAGATGGGGAAACTGAGGGCTTGTCCACACTACAGCGTGGGGGTCGATCTAAGATACACAACTTCAGCTACATGAATAGCATAGATGAAGTCGACATACTTAGATCTATTTACTGCGGTGTCTTCACTGCAGTAAGTCGACAGCTGACGCTCTCCCGTCGATTCCGCTTGCGCTTCTCGTTCTGGTGGAATACCGGAGTCGACGGGAGAGCGCTCAGCGGTTGATTTATTGCGTCTATACTAGATGCGATAAATCGACCCCCGCTGGATCGATTGCCGCCTGCCGATCCAGCGGGTAGTGTAGACAAGCCCTTTGACAAAGAAAGTGCAACTTGTCTGAAGCCACACAGTGAATCAGTGGCAGAGCCAGGATTGGAATTTGGGACCATCTGACTCCCATCCCCATGGTTCCTCCTCCAGAACACACTGACTTAATGGCACAAATGCTGAGCATCCACAGCACCCCATGACTTCAGCTATAGTTGAGAGTGCTTCACACTCCTGGAAAATCAGGCTCCCAGTGTCTCCTCTTGAACTGAAAAAATGTGGCTGCCTACCAAAATGTTGATTTAAGTGACTTGCTTAGCATCATATAGAATTCTGTGGCAGAGGCAGGAACACAACTGAGCTCCCCTGTGTAATATTCACCTGTCTTAATCACAAGACCATCTTTCTCTTCCTCCAGTCCCCTGTCTCTCCACATCTTCAACTTCTGCTAATCAAGAAACAGTCCTACAAACAACAGCCTCCTTCGCTATACAACTGTTCAATTCCCTGAGCTCCATCTGTCCTTTATATACCAACTGAGGCACTGGTCCTGTAGAAAAGAAAATATTATCATGTAATGAAAGATTATATCATAATGCATACACACAAGGAGGCAGAACTAAAATTTCCCTGCATCCTTAGTTCTGGCATTTCCTAATTTTCAGTGTGTTCAATTTTGCAATGAGAAATACTTTTTTTTTTTTGGTTTAGTTTGTAATTTCCTACTTTTTTAAAATAGAAAAAAAAGGGAAAAAATTCTGTTCTATAAATTCTATTATGTGCACCCTCCCTCCATCAGATTATGAGCAGGATTTGAACCCCTCCTCTGTGCAGGATATGCAGACCTGGGGCAAGAAGTTTATTATTAGGGCTGTTGATTAATTGCAGTTAACTCACACGACCAACTCAAAAAAATTAAATCGTGATTAATCACAGTTTTAATCACACAGTTAAACGATAGACTACCAATTGAAATTTATTAAATATTTTTGGATGTTTTTCTACATTTTCAAATATATTGATTTTAGGGCTGTCAATTAACTGCTGATTAGCGCCCAGCACAATTAACGTGTTAATTTTTTTTAACATGTGTTAATCGCAGCAGGGTAGCATAGGCTGCTCCGGAGAAGCTAACTCAGGTCAGGGGCAGTAACACAAGCCGCCACCGGAGGGCAGATGGAAAGAGAAGAGGCTACAGAAAGAGGTATGTGGTTCTCATGTCAGCTCCAGCTGAGAAGGTTTTTTTTTTTTTTAAAATAAGTAAAAACAGGACAGCCAGGGGCTCGCCCAAGCCACCCTGCCCCTTGCATGCTGCTCCAGATGCCCTCCCCATGCCACCTGCAGCTGGGGCTGAGCCCCCTGTTACTCCATGAGTGCCGCACTGCCCATGCTGGGATCTCCCCCCCTCCCCCCCCGGCCCTGTGCTGCCTGGGGCTGACCCCACTTCCCGAGCCCTGTGCTGCCTGGGGCACACACACACACACACTGAGCTCAGGGGCTGACCCCTACCACTGAACCCCATGTCTCCCAAAGCTGGAGCTCTGCCCCATGCCAGCTGGGGCTGACCCCCCCCCAAACTCTGGGGCTGACCCCCCTAACCCCATGACCCCCCCTAACCGCACCCACAGCTGGGGTTCAGCCTCCCCCCTGAGCTCTGCACTGCCCACGGTGAGGTCTTCTCCCCTCCCAAACCCTGTGCCGTCCACAGTTGGGGCTGGGGCTGACCCCCACTGCCCATAGCCGGAGATGGGGCTGACCCCCCCTACATGCCACCTGGGGCTGGCCCCCCCCATGCCACCTGGGGCTGGCCCCCCAGCCCCATGTCACCCACAGCTGGGTCTTCCCTCCCCTACCCCCCCCAAGCCCTGTGCTGTCCACAGCTGGGGCTGGGACTGACCCCCATCCCTAAGCCTCATGTCGCTCGCAGTTAGGGCTGAGCTGACACACACACCATTCCCCATGAGCCCCATGCCACCTGGGGCTGATCCCCACTCCCAAGCTCCACACCACGCGCAGCTCGGGCTGAACCACCACGCGCAGCTAAGTGCCTCCCCCGGCTGAGGTTTATCCCGCCCCCAGCTCTGCGCCATCTAGGGGTCAGCTCTGAAGCCAGCACTGCCCACCCCAGCAGAAAATTTCTCCACTTTCCTGCTGGCAGGCAGTGCTGCCTTCAGCTGAGCCCCAGGCAGCAGCTGCCTCTCTCTGCTCTGCCTTGTCGCTGGGACAAATGCCCATGGTGAAAAAATAGGGACAGCCGGGACAGAGCTGAAAAGGGGGACTGTCCTGGCCAAAACAGGACATATTGTCACCCTAGCCATCCTGTACCTTGTTGTGCCCGGCTGGCCCCTCAGTCCCAGGACCAACCCCCCTGCGTCGTGCCCCACTGCCCCTAGCCGGCTGCTCACGCCGGGGGTACCCCATAGAGAACACGGCCTGACAAGCTCAGTTTCCCCACACCAGCTTCTCCCCCCCTGCAGTATGAGTCCCTGAGGTAAAGGATTGCAAACAAGGGCTCCCTCAGCTGGAGGGAGTCCACCTAGCTCAGTAAAAGGAGGCGAGCCCGGTACCAGAAACCACCTTTCCAGAAGCAGCAGCAAGACACCTCCCTCACCCTCCTCCTGCACAAGTTATTGCTTGCTCCTCCCCGTTGTCACCCCCAGTCCTCCCAGACTCTCCTCCTGCAAAAGTCATTGCTTACTCCCCCCCCCCCCCCAAACACTGAATGCAGATTTCTAAGATGAAACTCTCTTTGGACAGGAGGTGAACCTGGTGAGCTCAGAAACCCACCCCAACAGAAGCAGCATCAAGAATTCACCTTTCTCCTGCAAAACTCACACCCCTCTCATCTCCAGAGTACTGAGATAAAAAAAAATCTTACCCCTTCAATAAGCCAACACTCCTCTAAAGGACACATACAAAATAGTACACAAAAGGCTAACCCAGCAGCAGCAGGCAAAAAAAAAAAAAAACCTCCTGCACAATTCACTCTCCTACTGAATGTTAATAATCCTAAGGTAAAAACCTTTCAATATCCATGGCAAGGACACTTTCGAACAGGACACAAATATATTGATTATATAGAAGAATTTATTGAATTATTCTAGACACTGACACAGTTCTATTGTGCTTTCATGATCTGGAATGATTAAATATCAGAAAACGGTAATGGAGCAAAGCAGCAACAGTTCAGGACTTTAGAATGGGAAGTTTATATTTAAAATACTTCCAGATGGTTCTTTGGCTAAAAAGACTTACCTGTAGCTATTGCAAGGCTGAGTTCCAATACCATAGGAGCACTTCAAGTCTGCAGTACCACCTACGTTCTAAGCATGCTTTTGTCTCCGGATCTTGTGCTACAGATAACCCACTGCCAGCAAATGAATCCAGCCAGCCAGGACAGAGTACAATTACAGAGTTTTAGGATCGGTACAAGCCCATGGATCAAACAAAGTACAACACCTTAACCAATGATATTGCTAAGTGGATAGCTATGGACTGCAGACCACTCAACATTGTAAATGACAGAGGTCTCAGAGATATTATTCAAACTGCATCTTCCAGTCAGTCATACACCTTGCCCTCCTGAGGAAACATTGCATCACAAATAAATGACCTATATGACAACGAGAAGACTACAAAGTTGGAGCTTCTGAAAAATGCACTGGCTGTTGCTTTGACTGGTAATCACTGGACAGCCTTGAGCAATCATAGCTATCTTGGTGTCACCGCACACCTTATTGATGAAGCATGGACACTGCAGTCGTTTGCTGTAACAGTAACTCATTCTGAGGAGACATTATGCTGAAGCATGTGCAGAGCGTTTCACGGACATGGCGAAAGAATGGAATATTCAAGAAAAAGGTAACAACAATTAGTACTGACAGTGCACGTAACATGGTAGCAGCCGCCAGTTGCTTGCCTTTTGAACACATAACATGCATTGCTCACAGTCTGCAGCGATCCATTACAGTAGCGCTCAGTGAGGGTGGTTTTGCCACGTACTGGCAAAATGCAGAAAACTTGTGGGCCATTTCAATCACAGTCCAGCTAACAGTACAGAGCTAGGAATAACACAAGCTGCAAATGGACAGAAACAAGAACCTCTCGTACAAGATATTTCAACCAGATGGAATTCCACGTTGGCTATGATTCAGCGCCTGCTTTGCAATAAAGCCGTTAGGACATCCACATTAGCTCTTCAAAAGCACCATCTATCAGTGCCAACAGATAAGGATTTTGAAAAGCTAGAAACACTATTTGAGCCCTGCAATTTGTGACTGAACTCCTTGGGGGGGAATTGTATATCTCCTGCTCTGTCGTTTTACCCACATTCTGCCATATATTCCACATTATGGCAGTCTCTGATGACAACCCAGCATATGTTGTTCCATTTAAGAATACTTTCAAACAGATTTTACAGAACGCAAAGAATGTACTAATCTGAGATTTCTAAAAATAGCTACAGCACTAGACCCAAGATTTAAGAGTCCAAAGTGCCTTCCCAAAATCTGAGAGGGACGAGGTGTGGAGCATGCTGTCAGAAGTCTTAAAAGAACAACACTCTGATGTGGGAAAAAACGGTTACTCACCTTTGTAACTGTTGTTCTTCGAGATGTGTTGCTCATATCCATTCCAATTAGGTGTGCGCGCACTGCGTGCACGATCGTCGGAAGATTTTTACCCTAGCAACTCTTGGTGGGTCGGCTGAGGCGCCCCCTGGAGTGGCGTCCTCATGGCGCCGGATATAGGCCCCTGCCAACCCAGCACCCCCTCAGTTCCTTCTTGCCGGCTACTCCAACTGCGGGGAAGGAGGGCAGGTTTGGAATGGATATGAGCAACACATCTCGAAGAACAACAGTTACAAAGGTGAGTAACCGTTTTTTCTTCTTCAAGTGCTTGCGCATATCGATTCCAATTAGGTGACTCCCAAGCCTTACCTAGGCTGTGGGGTCGGAGTTAGATGTCGCAGAGTGAAGGACTGCTGAGCCAAATGCCGCATCATCCCTGGACTGCTGCACTATGGCATAGTGGGAAGCGAAAATGTGCACGGACAACCAAGTCGCTGCCCTACATATCTCCTGTATGGGCACATGAGCCAGAAAGGCAGAGGAAGAAACTTGGGCCCGAGTGGAATGGGCGGGGAGTTGTAGAGCTGGGACACCAGCCAAGTCATAACAGGCACGGATGCATGAAGTAATCCAAGACGATATTCACTGCGAAGAGACCGGAAGGCCTTTCATCTGGTCTGCCACCGCTACAAACAGTTGGGATGTCTTTCTGAATGGCTTTGTTCGCTCAATGTAGAAAGCAAGAGCCCTGCGAACGTCTAGGGAATGTAGCTGTTGTTCCCTTCGCAAAGCGTGCGGCTTTGGGAAGAAGACCGGAAGGAAGATGTCTTGGTTGACATGGAAGGCAGACACCACCTTAGGGAGGAGGCGGGGTGTGGTCGCAGCTGTACCCTGTCTTCATGGAACATCGTATACGGTGGGTCTGATGTGAGGGCCCTAAGTTCTGAGACTCGTCTTGCCGATGTGATAGCGATGAGGAAAGCTGTTTTCCAGGACAGGTACAGAAGCGAGCAGGTGGCCATGGGCTCAAAGGGGGCACCCATGAGTCTAGATAGGACTAGATTGAGGTCCCACGTAGGGGCCAGCTGACGGATTTGTGGGTACAGACGTTCTAAGCCCTTGAGGAACCTGCTGACCATGGCACTGGAGAAGACTGAGCGCCCGTGCTCGCCCGGGTGGAAGGCAGAGATCGCTGCTAGGTGGACCCTGATAGATGAGACAGCTAGGCCTTGCTGTTTCAAGGACCAAATATAGTCCAGGATGGTAGGTATTGGTACCCCCGTAGGGACAGTGTTATTTAGGGCACACCAGCAGGAGAAGCGCTTCCATTTGGCCATGTATGTGGACCTAGTGGAGGGCTTTCTGCTCCCCAAGAGCACTTGCTGCACCAAAGTGGAGCAACGCAGCTCGGATTGAGTCAGCCATGAAGCAGCCACGCAGTCAGGTGGAGGGACTGCAGATCCGGATGACATAATCTGCCGTGTTCCTGAGTGATCAGGTCCGGCCACAATGGTAGAGCGATTGGTTCCGTCACCGACAGATCGAAGAGCGTGGTGTACCAGTGCTGTCTGGGCCACGCTGGAGCGATCAAGATTAAGCGGGCCTTGTCTCTGCGTAACTTGAGGAGGACCTTGTGGACCAACGGAAATGGAGGGAAGGCATAGAGCAGGTGGTCTTTCCATGGTATCAGGAAGGCGTCTGACAGGGAGCTCGGGGAACGTCCCTGGAGAGAGCAGAACACTTGGCACTTCCGAGTCTCACGAGAAGCGAAAAGGTCTATGTGGGGAAATCCCCACCTCTGGAAAACAGAATGAATAACGTCCGGACGTATCGACCACTCGTGAGCCAGGAAGGACCTGCTGAGGCAATCTGCCAAGGTGTTCTGGACTCCTGGGAGAAAATATGCCACCAGGTCGATTGATTGGGCTATTCAAAATTCCCAGAGATGTATGGCTTCCTGACAGAGGAGTGACGACCGCGCTCCGCCTTGCTTGTTGATGTAAAACATGGCCGTTGTGTTGTCTGTGAAGATCGCAACACAACGGCCCTGCAGGTGTTCGCGGAATACCTGACACGCTAGGCGTACTGCTCTCAGTTCCCTGACGTTGATGTGCAGGGATATTTCTTGTGCGGACCAAAGGCCTTGTGTGCGAAGGTTCGCGAGGTGAGCACCCCAGCCCAGAGGACGTGTCCGTGGTGAGGACTAGAGAGGGCTGTGGGGCATGGAATGGCATCCCCCCGCAAACAAGGTTGGGGTTTAGCCACCAACCCAGAGAGGACAAGACCTTCGTCGGCACCGTGAGTACTGTGTCCAAACTGTCCCAGCCTGGGCGGTATACTGACGAGAGCCAGATCTGAAGCGGGCGGAGGCGTAGTCTGGCATGTTTGGTCACGAAGGTGCACGAGGCCATATGGCCCAGAAGACCGAGGCACGTGCGTGCTGTCGAGGTCGGGAAGCTTTGGAGGGCGTGGATAATAGTCATCATGGACTGGAAGCGGGTCTGCGGTAGGCACGCCCTGGCGAGAATCGAGTCCAGGACTGCCCCGATGAAGTCTATTCTTTGGATTGGCTCCAAAGTGGACTTTTCGGCGTTGAGCAGCAGGCCCAGTTGCCTGAAGCAGGTCATGACGAACCGAATGTGAGACCGCACCTGTAGCTCGGACCGACCCTGAATGAGCAAGTCGTCGAGGTACGGAAACACTTGGATGTGATGTCTGCGGAGCCAAGCCGCTACGACAGCCATACATTTTGTGAAGACCCTTGGCGCTGTGGAGAGGCCGAAGGGGAGGACCGCAAATTGGAAACGCTGCTGTCCGACCACAAAGTGAAGGAACCGCCTGTGCGGTGGGTAGATCGCTATGTGGAAGTACACGCCCTTCATGTCGAGGGCGGTGTACCAGGATCCAGGGATGGGATAATAGTTCCCAGGGTAACCATGCGGATCTTCAACTTTACCATGAATTTGTTGAGTCCGCGTAGGTCCAGGATGGGCCGAAGCCCCCCCTTTGCCTTGGGGATTAGGAAGTAGAGGGAGGAAAAACCCCTGCCCCTCAAGTCTCTTGGTACCTCTTCCACCACTCCAATAGACAGGAGCGCTTGTACCTCCTGCAAGAGGAGTTGCTCGTGAGAAGGGTCCCTGAAGAGGGACGGGGAGGGGGGGTAGGAAAGGGGGTGCGAAATAAACTGAAGATGGTATCCAGTTTCCACCGTGCGTAGGACCCAGCGATCTGACGTTATGCGGGACCACGCAGGGAGGAAACAGGAGAGGCGGTTGGAGAAAGGCAGGGAAGGATCCTGGGAGGAGACTGGTGCTCCGTCCTCGAGCGCAACTTCAAAAGTTTTGTCTGGGCTCCGCTGATGATCTAGGGGGGGTTCTGATTCTGGCCTGCTTCGGACCAGGTTGTCGCTTCCTATTGCCATGACCACGCCTTCTAGAGAAGTCTTGCCGCGGTCGAGGGTTAGGGTAAGTGTGCTGCAGCTGGGGCCGGAAGGGCCTGCGTTGCGTCACTGGGGTATGCATGCCCAATGAGCGCATGGTGGCCCGGTTATCCTTCAAACTTTGCAGTCTGGGATCAGTCTTCTCTGAGAAGAGACCTTGGCCTTCAAAGGGCAGGTCCTGTATAGTTTGCTGCAGTTCCGGTGGGAGGCCGGACATTTGCAGCCATGAAATGCGGCGCATAGCCACTCCCGAGGCTAGAGTTCTAGCTGCCGAGTCAGCTGCGTCTAAAGACGCCTGGAGTGATGTCCTTGCCACCTTCTTGCCCTCTTCGAGCAAGGCCCCAAACTCTTCCCTGGGCTCCTGGGGAACCAACTCTTTGAATTTCCCCATAGAGTTCCAGGTGTTATAACGGCTCAGGAGGGCTTGCTGATTAGCTACCCTGAGCTGTAGGCCACCAGTAGAGTAAATCTTACGCCCAAACAGATCCAGGCGCCTAGCGTCCTTGGACTTAGGTGCGGGTGCTTGTTGGCCATGCCTCTCCCTCTCGTTTACAGACTGTACCACGAGGGAGCAAGGTTGGGGGTGCACATACAAGTACTCAAACTTTGGATGGCACCATGTATTTCCTTTCCACCCCTCTTGCTGTGGGAGGGATGGACGCTGGGGACTGCCAGCTAGTATTGGCATTCGCCTGAATGGTCTTAATGAAGGGTAAAGCTACCCGCGTGGGGCCATCGGTCGACAAGATGTCCACCACCGGGTCCTCAACCTCCACCACCTGCAGATTCATATTCTGTGCCACCCTACGAAGCAGGTACTGGTGAGCATGAAGATCTATAGGTGGGGGGCCAGAGGAGGACATGCCTGTCACGGCTTCGTCAGGCGAGGATGAAGACGACAATCCCTAGACTAGTGGGTCTTGGGGAAGGTCAGGTTGAGGAGGGTCCAGTTGCCCTAGGTCCACAATCGTAGGGACATCAAGCTGTTCAGGCGGTAGGGCAGTTGCCTCCGAAGCTATCGGGGAAGGACAGCTAACAGTTGCCTCAGGTACCCTAGGCTCCGAACAAGCCGAGCGAGAAGCACCTGAGGGGCCACCTTGGGCTTGGTGGTATGCCCAAGGGGTCCAGAAGGACCACTGTGGAGGACCTTGGTCGGGATCCTGTCCTACATCTGGCCCCTGGCTAGCGCCATCAGCGTCCTGGCCCTGGACATTATAGCCACTCTCCGCTTGGGACGACGCCGAGTTTGGGCGAGAACACCAAGGCGGTGCTGAACGCAGTTGTTGTGTTGACATGTCGCCATCTACTGGTCCACGCGTGAGGGCTGGGGACCGGTGCCGGTGTCCCAAGCGGTACCGTGATCGGGAGCGGGACCGACGATCATAACGGTGCCGGGAGGTCGATCTCAATGACGAACGACGGTGCCGTCGGTGCCGCGACCAGCCGTGTGATGAGCGGTGTCGGGACTGGGCTCGGGACCGATCGTACCGGGAGGCAGACCTCCGGGAGGTGGAGCGGTGCCGCGAGTAAGACCGGCGCCGAGATGGAGATCGGTGCCGGGACTGCGAGCAGCGCCGAGACCGTGACCATCTGCGAGACCGGGACTGCGACCGGCACCGAGAGCGGTGCCGACCTGTTTCGCTCTGTGAAGGAGGTCGCATGAAGGCGGGCTTCCCTATGGATGGGACAGTCCGCACCGGCCGTGCCGGAGGGCGAGACGGTCCGGGCTCCGTTAGCGCGATCAGGTCGCGAGCAGTGGAGAAAGTCTCCGGAGTGGACGGCAGGCCCAGCTCAACCATGGTGTGTCCATGCTAAGCTTCCATGAGGAGCTGTTTTAGACCGAAGTCCCGCTCCATTTTTGTCCGAGGCTTAAAAGACTTGCAAATGCGGCACTTGTCAGGTTGATGCGCTTCCCCCAGGCACTTCAAAACAGGAGTCGTGGGGGTCTCCAATGGGCATCGGCTTGAGACAGGCTGAAAAAGGCTTGAAACTCGGAGACTTGGGCATGAGCCCTGGTACCGGGGCGGAGGAACGGGGATAAACCCCGATTCCCCAACTTATGTACAACTATATACACTAATATACGATATACAAACTTACTAAGACTTCTCTAAAAACTGCTAAACTAATAAAATACACTAAGAACTAACTATAAGACAATGAGAAAGCTAGGGATGTGGAGGTCAGCTATGCCGCTCTCCACAGTTCCAACGACCATCCCGGACGGTAAGAAGGAACTGGGGGGGGCGCTGGGTCGGCAGGGGCATATATCCGGCGCCATGAGGGCGCCATTCCAGGGGGCGCCTCAGCCGACCCACCGAGAGTTGCTAGGGTAAAAAACTTCTGACGATCGTGCACGCGGTGCGCGCACCTAATTGGAATCGATATGAGCAAGCACTCGAAGAAGAACTACAGAACCCGAACCACCAAAAAAGAAAATCAACCTTCTGCTGGTGGCATCTGACTGAGATGACTAAAATGAACATGCGTCAGTCCCCCGCTTTGGATCGTTATCGAGCAGAACCCGTCACCAGCATGGACATATGTCGTCTGGAACAGTGGTCAAAGCATGAAGGGGCATATGAATCTTTAGCACATCTGGCACATAAATAGCTTGTTACTCCACACCTGTTCTCACTTTCATGGGACATTGTAAACAAGAAACAGGCAGCATTATCTCCTGTAAATGTAAACAAACTTGTTTGCATGAGTGATTGGCTGAACAAGAAGTAGGACTGAGAGAACTTGTAGATTCTAAAGTTTTACATTTTTTGTTTTTGACAGTTTTTTTTGTACATAATTCTACATTTGTAAGTTGCACTTTCATGATAAAGAGATTGCACTTGTATTAGGTGAATTGAAAAATACTATTTATTTTGTTTTTTACAGTGCAAATATTTGAAATCAATATATTTGAAAACGTAAAAAACATCCAAAAATATTTAAATAAATGGTATTCTATTATTGTTTAACAGCACGATTAATCGCACAGCCCTATTTATTACCTACGCCCAGGAAATAGTTAAAATATTGGCACCACTTCTCTGCACTGCAGACACTTGATAAAGACCACCAGAACAAAAGATTGAAACAAGGGTTCCTAGACAACTTCTTAATGCATTCTAAGCCACAGAGCACTATACTCACGTTAGACTTTAACTATCCAGATATTTGTTGAGCAACAAATACAGCCAAAGATGCAGTATCAAAAAGAGGTCTTTTAATTATGCAGAAGACTACTTTATGTAAAAGAAAATGGAGACTTCTATTCTACAACCAAACGATAAGCCATTTTGGATATACATCTTGCTTGATGGGGGGGAACTGACAGACTACCAGGAAGCTTGGAATGTATGACCATGGGTTGCTTGATTTCAAGTCAACATAGTAGGAATGAGGATTTAGAGATGCTGTTCACTGAATGCAGCTCTACAGAGGTGTTAGATTTCAGGAAAGCACATCTGGCGAAATTAAGGAATCTAGAGAGGAACGTTTGAGTGGAGGCCTCATCTAGCAGCATAGAAGGTGGCTGACTACAAGCTACCTGAAAAAGAAGACACCAAGAAATAAGAATCAGCTAACTTGGTTGCGTAAAGGAATGCTAAAAAAAAAAAAATCAGTTTAAAAAAAAGGAGTGGGGGGCAATCAAACAAAAAACATCAGAAGCAGTTAATACTAGGAAGAAATTTGGTCCATTAATAAATGAGAATGCTGAAATTAAATGACTCCTTTTTAAGCATGTATTCAACAAGATAGATACTGAACAAAATAAGGAAGACCGACCTTGTGAAATGACTCTTGAGAACAAGCAGGAAAGAGAATGCTGGGAAATACGAATATGTATATATAAGCCAGTCCAGATAACAGCCTGATCCACTGACATTTTTGAAAAATCATGGGCAACAGGGGAAGCACCAAAAGATGGGAGAAAAGCAAGTGTAATAACAATCTTGCAAAAAGGAAAAAAGTATAATCATATCAATAATTGTGCCATAAATCTAATATAATGAAACGTGCTAGCAGAACAAACATCACTAAAGAAGACCCACAAGCAATAAACAACACTAAGGATTTATCAGGGGCCTTCTGAAATTATCGATTTAACCTAATCAATCATCTGCTACCTACAGCAAACATGATATGATTACGAAGAATAAATTTCTGAGCTTCCTTCTCCCGACTCCCTGAATACTGAGGTAAAGAAGATTACACTGCAGTTCAACCTGTTTACTAGGGAAATGGATTTCCCTGAGAAACAGGCAATTTCAGAGCAAAACAGCACCCTGCTTGTCAAACTAGTCCACCAGTGCTGACCTGCCTTAGTCTGACTAACACAGCCCTGAGTTTTTACACATTAATGTACACTGTTTTCTCAGAAAAGAAACCTTTCGCCCTTGAAGCATTCAATATCCATAAAGACCCCAGTCTAGCAGATTGGTATCTGATCACCATAAATCCCAAATGGGTTTTTAAACAGATTATATAATGAATGTAAGAAACAGGGAAGATAAACAGGTGCCCCTGCAAGAAAATGCTATCAACTCAATATCACTTTCCTTTCTTATTGAATTGTGGACATCAGTTTAGCATAACATTCCTGACTCCATTCCCCAGTGAAGAGGAAATGAAATATTGACTCAGATTGAACAGAGATATAGATAATCCCAACAAGAGATATATGCTTCTACTGCAGTGTTCTCAACCACTATTTGTAGCTCTTCAATAAAACACACTTAATATTTTATAAATTCTACATTATATAATCCAAAATCCCAGGTTTCCATCTACAGTAAAAGCTTTTTTATCTGGTATGTTGGGGGAATAGTGGGTGCCAGTAAGTGAAAAAGTCCAGTTAACTAAGAGGGAAGGAGTTTGGGTGCGGGAGGGGGTATGGGGCTGGGGGTTGGGGCACGGGGCGCAGGTTCTAGGAGGGAGTTTGGGAGCTGCGGGGGCAGCGCCTGTGGGCGGAGGCAGTGAACAGAGCCACCTAGCCACGCTTCCACCTAAGAACAGCAGGGACAGATCGCCGCTTACAGGGAGCAGCCCGAGGTGAGCGCCCCCTGGATCTAGCACCCAAAAGCCCCTCCCCTGCCTCAACCCACAGCCCCACGCCGCCTCCCGCACTCCGAACCCCTCGTGGCCCTTCGCCTAGGAGCAGCAGGGACATGCTGCCACTTCCCGGGAGCCACATGGAGCCAGATAGGGAACCTGACGGCCCTGTGCCAACTGGACAATAAACTGGACTTTCTATGAAGATTAGAAATGCCAATTTTTAGAGCTTTCCGGTTGGTACAGGGCCAGATAACACAGCTTTTACTGTAATTGGGAGGTAGTAACTTGCACCCTGGTAAGCATTTTCACTTAGTCCTAGGTATATGAAGTTAGGTATATGTCTGTTTCTAAGTCTAGCTACTGAAGGAGAAAAAGTATGATACTTGGGAATTATATAGAATTCCTTGTAAATTTTTAGAATATTTGATACTTGCCCAAGTATCCAGCACTTAAGACAAACCTATAATTGGCCAAATGATTGAACCTTCTCTTTTTGGATCAATTGTCAAAGAAAGTTAGAATGACATAGCTCTGATTTTCCATGGAATCCTCTGAACCTCCTTGACTCCTTTCAATCATAGTCCTCAGTGATCAATGAATTCTTCTTGTACAAACATAGGAATTCTCCTACCAAATCAGACCAGTGGTTGGTCCCCCACATCTTGTATTGTTTCCCAGTGGACAGTAACAAGCTTCAGAGGAAAATGTAAAACTTCTAGAATGAATAATCCTGGGCTAACCTGCTCATAGATCATGTTTCATCCTATTCTGAGAGAGTTAGGGGTTGACTTTTGCTGTGAAGCATGATGGTTTATACTATCTACACAATCTGAAGCATGATGATTTATACTAGTTATACAATTTTAATCTTATGAACTGCAAATGTGGATGTTGTCATGATCCATATAAATATCTAGGGAACATTTTTCAAAAGAATAAGTCACTTAAAAATACAGATCCCATTATAAATCAGCTTTTGAAAATTGAAGCCCTGGTCTTTATAATCTTACTAAGCTGTTAGCCTCAATAAGATCTCATGACAGCAAGTTCCATCAGTTAACCGTGTGTTTTGTAGAAAAGCACTCCCTTTGTCTCCATTAAGTTTGCTGCTTTTCTATTTTACTGAAAGTCACCTTGTTCTTGCACTACAAGAAAAGAAACAGTACACATACATTTTAAATTTCATTCTACAGCATTAATTATTCTATATACTTATATCAAGGCCCTTCTTATTCACCTCCTCTCTAAGTTAAAAAATTCTAATCTTTGTAGTCTCTCTTTATGCAAAAGCCTTCCCAGGCTTCCGATCATGTTGTCTGCTCTTCTCTGGACTTTTCCATTTCTATTATATCCTTTTTGATGGGAGATTACTGGAATTGAACACAGAATGGAATAAAATACTCAATATTAGTATCTCTGTTAATACACCATGACATCTTGATTGGTTTTTGTACCACCACTGCACAGATATTTTCATTATGCAGTCCACAGTGACATATAGTTCCGGTCCACACTGCAGAAAAATCGACACCCCTGAGCACCATAGTTATACAGTTATACTGGTGTAGACAGTGCTATGTCAGCAGGAGAGCTACTGCTGCCTCTCAGGGAGGCATATCAACCACGCCAACAGGAGAGCTCTCTCCCATCAGCATAGAGAGTCTTCATTAAAGTGCTAGAGCGGTGCAGCTGTGCCGATGCAGTGTTTTAAGAGTAGACATGCCCTGAGTCTTTGCATCTTTTAAAACTGTAAATGCAACTAAAGAAGAACCAGGCATGTTTTAAAACTTAAAAAATAATGCTTAGCACAGATAGTACACTTAGCATCTTCTAAGCATGGTACAGACATGTATCATGTGACCTATTTGAGATCACACTTCGTTGCCTATCCCCTTTTTACAGCCCAAGACCAGAGAGAGTCAGTGACAGGGCCAAAACTAGAACTAGAGAATGCTAATATTCTTGCTTTTAATCCCACATTCAGTTGATCAGGGCATGCTAACCTCTTCTCTTTAAAGAAATTAACAAAATAATAGCCTTTAACAGGGCTTCTCTATGAGGCAACCGGTCACTGGAATTAGAGAGTTGAGCAAGACAATGAAACAAAAATGAGAAGACAAGAATGGAGAGGATGCTTACTTTGCCGGAAGAGACTGCCTAGGCCATGTACCATCTTCATTCTTCATTTCTATTAACAGCACCTGAAGAGGGAATGCAGACAGTAGGGCAAGGTAAAAACAAACTTATTTTACATGTACTATAAAATGACTTAGACATCTCTTAATTAATGTTCTCTGAATATTGTTTAACATCTTTTGTTTTCTATTAAATGTATATAATGCTTCCGTTGCAGGGTCTCTTTACTGATAGATTCTCTTCTTGTGCATAATACAGCAAAACATTTTCATAGACAAGCTACTTGCCCAAGGAAAACCACGTGTTAGCCTACCAGGCATTTCAATACCATGATTACACTGCTCTACAGCCAAAATGCTTCTGAACTAAATGTAGTCAAACTTTACTAATTCTGGGTCACTGAGAACGAAAATGATGCTTAAAATTGTTGATTGGCTCTAGTTTTCAAGATATGCTATTGGGTCAGTATATACGACCCTTGACTTGGGAATGGCGGAGGATAAGTGAGTTATAAAGGGAAGGGATCTCAATTTAAACCAGAAATGACTAAAATACATCTTTGACTGGATCTATGAATAAATCTATGACTGGGTTTGGACAGTACTTGCTTTTTAGGCAAAACAATGAATGATGCAATCTGAAGCTGGTATTGCGTCATACGTTATATGAATTGCATCATGTTATTCCTAGAAGTCATGGATGATGCAATCATAACGAAGCTTACATCACTCTGCTGAACAAATTGCCCTATATCAGCTCTAGAAATCATACAGTGTCGTGCTCTCTTATTTGTCAGTGTTTGATTTTGCAAAGGAACACATTTCTGTTTAGCCAAAGTGAGCAGAGATGCCTCGTACTTGTGTGAACAGTGCAGATAACTTCTGCTATGTTTGTGGTGAAGTGACTTTTGCATCACAAAAGTGCAGTATAACCACTATGGCTAAGAAAGCCTATTACCTTTATTTTGGCTGCAAAATTGGAGATCAGGACAAGAGGTGGGCCCCACACATATGCTGCAACACTTGTGCAACAAATCTTCGCCAGTGGTTGAACAGGAAAAGGAAATCTATGCCTTTTGCAGTGCCAACAATTTGGAGAGAGCCAACAGATCATACCAGCAATTGTTACTTCTGCATGGTGCCTCCAGTTGGGAAAGGTGTGTCAAAGAAGAAAAAGTGGACTGTGCATTATCCAAACATTCCATCAGCTATACGCCCAGTACCCCATGGAGAAGGACTGCCGGTTCCTGATGCACCAGAATCATTCTCACTTGAGTCAGACGAGGAAGAGGAAGAGGATGAAACTTCTGGTCCTGAACCATCAATGTCACAGGACCCACATTTTCTCCCATCCTCCTCCTCTGAACCACACCTCATAACACAAGGTGAACTGAATGACCTTGTCAGGGATTTGGAACTACCCAAGAGTAAGGCAGAGCTGTTGGGTTCCAGACTACAGCAGTGGAATCTCCTGGCAGGTGATGTTAGGGTTTCCATGTTCCGTGACCGTCAAAAGGATCTTGTCCCATTCTTCTTCATGGAAGGTGATCTTGTAGCCTGCAACAACATCGATGGTGTGATGGCAGCCCTCAACATCGTTCATGATCCAGATGAGCGGAAACTGTTCATTGATTCATCAAAGACGAGTCTTAAAGCTGTTTTACTGCATAATGGCAGTGTTTTGCCATCAATTCCAGTTGGTCATGCAGTCCATATGAAGGAAACCTATGACAACATGAAACAACTTTTGAGGTGCATAAACTATGACCAACATCAGTGGCAGCTTTGTGGCGATTTGAAGGTTGCTGCTCTCTAGCTTGGTCTGCAGACTGGATACACAAAGTACTGCTGTTTTCTCTGCGAATGGGATAGTCGTGCAAGAGATTCCCACTACATCAAGAAAGATTGGCCACTCCGACAGTCATTGGAGCCTGGGAGGAAAAGTGTTCAGCATCCACCACTTGTTGAATCAAGGAAGATTTTGTTACCACCCTTACACATCAAGCTGGGTCTGATGAAGAACTTTGTCAAGGCCATTGACAAAACACAAGCAGCTTTCAAGTACCTCTGTGGAAAATTTCCAAGGTTAAGTGAAGCTAAGATAAAGGAAGGTGTCTTTGTTGGTCCTCAGATTCGTGAACTTCTTCGAGATGATGCATTTGACCATGCACTGCGTGGCAAGGAAAAGATGGCATGGAAAGCCTTCCAGTTAGTGGCAATAAATTTTCTTGGAAACAACAAGGCAGACAACTACAGGTTGTTGGTGGAAAACCTCCTCAAGGCATACAAAAGCCTTGGTTGCTACATGTCACTA
Organism: Terrapene triunguis; assembly: GCF_002925995.2. Taxonomy (NCBI): domain Eukaryota; kingdom Metazoa; phylum Chordata; order Testudines; family Emydidae; genus Terrapene; species Terrapene triunguis. Next base: position 348,514 of record NW_020664661.1, on the reverse strand, counting down.
AAGATACATTTTTTGCACTCTCATCTAGATTTTTTTCCACCGAACTGCGGAGCAGTGAGCGACGAGCACAGCGAGCAATTTCACCAGGACATTGCAACAATGGAGAAACGCTATCAGGGCAAATGGAGCCCATCAATGCTTGCAGACTATTGCTGGACAGTGACAAGAGATGCTCCATTTAATGAATACAAGAGACAAGCCAAGAAGCGGCGAGTAGACACTGAATAGGACTAAACTATGTACAGAATAGTTTTTTGCCTTTTGTTTCATAATAAATTTTATTTATATAACCCTTTTGCTGATTTTTAAAGTGTTACATAAACAGGACAGGTGAAATATTATCATGTAAAGCAACCATAAACACATGAAAAGACCTAGGTTTACAATTTATGATTAAAACTCTACTATCTACACAATATACATAGACATAAAATGTAAAAACTTAAATATCTTAGAAACAGTAGCCAGTTGTTTTAATTGTCATATTTGAATTCAGCACATCAAAATACATAATAAATAGCACATTTTATCTCTGAAGCAGACGACTTCTCAAAAATTGTAGACCAGTGTTATTAGAGAATTCTGAGCAACTTACCTGACCGTGATAGAGCCCTGCATCTTGTACAGTGCTGTCCAGATTGCTGACCTGCTCATAGGCATTACTCATATACCTACTCCATAACCTAGTTTCCTTCTCACTGGGGATATTAAACAACTGTCGCATTTGCTTCTCAATGGTGGCTGTTTAGAGGAGAAAATATAATAATAAACTTCTGAAATGCTTAAATATTTCTAGAAAGAACTGACCAACCAGAGATACATTAAAGGCATATGTCCCCACTTTATCAATGCCCAAGCAGTAAAAGATATGTCTCATAATCCAGTAGTGTGACCATCATTAGAGCTGAAAATGTCTACTTATTAAAACCCTTTATTTTCATACGCAGTCATCTGTCAGAAATGTTCCTTTTGGCTGGGCTGCAAGCAAGCTTGAGAAATTTGTTCTTTTCTGAAATGCTATAAGCACCTGAAAATTGGAGTTTAAAAAGGAAGCGTGCTCAGATAATGTTTTCACCCCGCAGCACAAGGTCACACTACTGGCAACTATCAGCCAAGCACATCTATGGATCACATTATAGTCTACATGCAACATCTTAAAATGGGAGGGGAGGGGGCATACGATGATGCAGTGATGTAGGGTATAGGGCCAATTTTCAAGTAAAATGAATGAGCAGGGGAAACTGGAGGAAGTATCTGCTGAAATATTTTAGTCATAAAGCCCAAGGAGCCACATCAGTGACAGAATGTACAAGAGAAGTACTGGAAACATTTAGACACAGAACTGTTTCAAACAATGGCATGTCCATTTGCTATGGAGAAGACAATGATAAGCTCTGATTACCCTTTAACCTCACCCCTACCCCCTCATTTACAGGTCCTAACTTTTAAGCCACCTGGCCTCAAAGGGTCAAGCAGTTTTCCAACCAAACCTAACCCTTCCCCCTAGACCTGAGTCAGTGCCATCGCTGCCTCCAGCCCATGGAGTTGGTACGTGGTGGTGGATGCATACCCCGTTCCTGATGCCCCTTCTGCACTGTGTGTGTGCGCGGAGCAAGAGGTGCTGAGGATCTGCAGCACACTCTGTAGGACTTACAAAGCAAAGCGAGGAGTAGGGCACGCAGCCACCACTGTGCTGACCCTAGAGACAGGAGAAGGTCATCAGAGGCAACCCAACCCAAATCTTGTAGTCACGTACCAACAGGCTAGAGCGCTCTACCCCCATTTACTGCTATTAAATGAGGTGTTTTTAAACATTCCTTATGAGAGTCAGTCAGTTCAAAGCTGCAAATATCACATAGCTACTTACCAATGGTGTCTGCTTTGCTGAAATGGCAGGTCAACACATTGGTAGGATCACTATTTTCACACAGCTTCAGTTCGAGGAGGTAAACTTCTACTTTACAGTGCTTCACAAACAGACCGTACTCCACCACCTATAAACAAAAGGCTGCCCCTGAAGCAGGCATGATACTGACCACCCCACATAGGTGAGATGACAATCATTTTTAAAGGGCCCTCCACAACCTGGACTGGCTGCCTAAACAGTGATTTACAGTTTTAAACTGAGTGGGGGAAGGGGTGATCTGACTCCAAAACTGGGAGCTGGGAATTCATGAATTTAATCCCAGCTCTGCCCCGACTTCTTGTGTGACCTAGATCAAGACATTCAACTTCTCAATCACCATCTTCCCATCTGTAACACACAGACTAATCCTTTTTTCCCCATGGGAAAGTTCTGAAACTTAATTATAACAGCTGAGTAGTAGCATCAACTAGTTAAGGTTGCAAAAAACAATTTCTATTGCAACTCCTATGTTTCATGCAGAGAATTCCAAAAACGTTTACCTTCTGTGCCTGGTCTCTGCCCAAAGGCAATTTCCCACAACCAGAACATTGGAACAAAATCCCGCCTGTTATTTTGAGTTACAACAAGGAAGAAACAAACCATTTTATGATTTCATGACTACATTCCCACCCCCAATCCTCAAACAAAAATAAATCAATGATGGCACAAAAGTGGCTGAAACGTCAAGTACTTACTGGAACATAAATAATCCTGTTTGCTTTGGTAAACCTAACAAAAATTGGTTTCAAAATGAAGGGCTGAATACTTCCAAATGTGAAACTGCACATGTGCAGTAACCCTTTCCTTTCAGCTATCATCTGCACTCATAAAAAGGCGTAGTGCACAGGGACTTAACTGTGCAGCTATGTACCACATGCCATGTTACTTCCAATTAGGGAGCTGAGCTATAGAGGTGGAATATAGCAGTGTGTGGAGCCAGTATTAGCTTCACCAGTACACAGGGCAGCCTATATATCTTAGAAGTGACTATTCATATTAGAGTAGCACCCAGAAGTCCCAACTGAAATTTGGAACCCATTGGGCTGGGAGGAGGTCAAGCCAAGCCTTACGGATATTTTCTTTGAGAGACGCAGGCAGGAAGTGGGGAAGGGGTGATGAAGAAGTGGCAATGTAGGATTCAGTGAGGGAGGTAAAGTAGATCTGTTGCATAAACACACGGCAGAAAGAATGCAGTTGTAGCAGACACGGTCAGCTTAGTCACAAGACTTCCAGAGACTCCACAGCAAGAGAACAAGAAGGCAACAAGCAGAGGCTGGGGGTGAGCCAGGGCTAGGGAGTCAGACTCAAAAGCTCAAAGAAGAGGGAAGGAGGGGCTGGAAATGACTGGATTGAGAGAGAAGCAGCCCAACAAACCTGCCAACAGACTTCAGAAGATGACTCAGGGTGAGAGAAGTGGTAAGAGAAGCCATCATATGACAGACTGGATGCAGTAGCAGTGTCAGATGAGATCTTGGTCTTGGTGAGAACCAGGAGCCAGAGAGCAAGAGATGATGAAGTAATGGTTGGCAGTGATATATATTATGTTGGTCAGAGGAGTGGGATAAGGAGGGCAATCAGAGAAGGTAAAGCTGATGGGAAAGAAGAAAGGAGGGGGAGATGGTGGCAGTGGATGGAGGGAGGAAAAGATATATTCATAGCATCTAAGGCCAGAAGGGACAATCCGATTATCTAGTCTGACCACCTGCATATTATACAGCCTTTAAACTTCACCCAAATACCCCTCTGTTGAGCCCACTGACTTCAGTGAGTGGTGAACTGATTAGGTGAAACATGTCCAGATGATCCTACCAGGCATGCCATGCTGCAGACAAAGATGAAAAGCCTACAAGGTCCCACCCAACCTGACCTGAGGGGAAATTCCTTTCTGACTCTAATCTGGAGATCAGTTTGACCCTGAGCATGTGAAAAGACACATCAGCCAGGCATCCGAGACAGGAGTCTCTGGACCACCTCTGAGCACCAGTCCATCCTAACTAATGTCCCATCTCTAGCTGTGGCCAATCACTGGTGATTCAGGGGTGCAGGAGGGATTACAAATGTGCATTGGGGAAAAACATTTTTGTGACCCCTGCAAATGACTGGCTGAAGCCCTGCAGCATGAGATTAGATTATAGTCATCACCATACAGAGCTACAAGTGTTATGAGCGTGCTGAGGGCAATGTGGGAAATTCTGTTCTCCCCAAGACCCATAAGGAAAGGGAGTGAAAGGGGGACCCACAGACTCCTAAGCCATATAGGACCGTCACAACCCAGGCCAACCCCCTCTACACAAAGGCTACAGAACCTCTCCCAGAAACCAAATTAAAGTTTATCTTTCAGAAAGATAGCTAATCTCGTTTTAAAGTCTCCAAGCAAAGGCAAGTCTAACATCTCCCTACATAAACTATTCCAATGTTGAATCAGCCTCACTGCTAGGAAATACCATCAAAGTTTGTCCAGCTTCAACTTCCGACCACCTTTTTATATCTCGGTCAGTAAGTTTAAAAAGTCCTGCCCCATGAAATATGCTTTCCGTGTGTTGATACCTACGCACAGTGATCAAGACACTTCTCAACCTTCTCTTCAATAAGCTATATAAATTGAGCTCCTTAAGCCAGACATCATAACAGCTTGTGTTCCAGCCACTGGATCATTTTTACTGACCTCCATTGAACTCTCTCCAGTTTTCCAAACCCTCCTGGAAGTGCAGGTATAAGAAACTGGGCCCAGTATTCTAGTAGTGGTTTTACCAATGCTGGGAATAGCAACAAGATTACTTTCCTACTTCTACTTGATATTCCTCTTTTCATATGTTAGCTGAAAACTGAGCCTATGCAGCAGGAAATCTCAAGGTCCCACCCTCAGAGATGCACTCTGTCTGCAGGCTCAGACAGTTACATGCACACTTTTTAGAATTGGTTTTCACCCCACTGTGCAAAGTGGGAGCGGACAAAAAAGGGTGGGGGCTCTTCTTCAAAGGTCCTACTTATGCTGGCCCAAGGACAAGCCTTCAGTCTCCAATCAAATACCTGTATAATATTTCCTCTTATCCACCCCTACAGGCTACTTCCATCAGGCAGGAGGATCTGGCAACAACGAAGGTTCAACTTGCAAGAAAAGTTTCTTCCACTTCCTTCACAATTGCCAAGTCCTAATCAGTGGAAGTGTGCTGAGTGGTGAACAGCCTGATTAACCCACGGGATTACAGAACCAAGTATTTCATGCCATGAGGAATACAGTTTGAGGATGAGCTCATTTGGATGTGGACTGAACCTTCTGTCTCCATCGTAGCAGAGCTGTGAGTATGGAGGCAAGCTAGGAAACACACACAGTCTTTGTTTCCCTTTAAGTTAGTGTTGTTCACTGAGGTTCTGGGGGAACTTTGTGCTACATCATAGGAGTTGTACCATTGTCCTCCTCTGTTGAAGGCCTCACTCCATTATTAGGAGCATGTCAATTCCTCTCTTTAAGAAGGCCAGGTGCCATCTGCTCTTAAAGTTACACCTTTGCTCAGGAAACCACCTCTTACTATTGACACTTGTGCCAACTATTGACTATTCTTAAATCTCAAACCTCCCTGTTTAAGAAAAGGTCATCAAGACAAGTGTGGCAAGGCCACTCCAGTAATAGCGGAGTTCTCAGATTTTCTCACGTCCAGGCAGTTTGATTTTAGGGCTGGGTATGGCAGGTTACATTATCCATTGCAGGAAGGAAATCAACCAAAGATCAAGTGCCCGTGATTTCCTCCAGCAATTGCTTTTGGCACTGTACAAGCAAACCTCCCAGCAAGCCCCTTGCATGTGTGGCCATGTCCCCTGTGGGCATGCTGTGACAAAGTGGGAATTTTTTGTAAATGCTATGAATTGTGTGCCTCAGTTTCCCCTATGTGCTGCATTGTTACGGAGACGGTGGAATAGGGCTCTTTGCTCTTGGAGCAGGCTAAGACACAGGTGTGGGTGGCACCTTTCTGTCTGCATCTTGGGTCCCATGTCAATGGAGTATCTCAGAATATGATGGCAAATCCACTTGCCTGGACACTGACACCTAGCAACCAATGGCCATAGATTGCCCACCTCTCTGCAGGATACCAAGCAACATTGCCCAGGTTGAGAACAAAGGACTAAGAGGGGTGAGGTAGGGAGTTAAATGTTGGCTGCTGAAGAAGTGGGGGAAGAGGGGCCACTCACCAGGAAGTCTAATTGAGTGACAGAGCTTTGGGCTCTGGACTAACCAGAATGGATTCTGACATGGCCTTCATGTCTTTATGCTAACCTAAGGACTTCCCCTGCTGTATTCCAGTTGACAAATAAACCCTACTGTTTTACGACATTGGCTGGGTATCACTACAAGTGCTTAGTGAGGTGTATTGCTCTCTATGATTAGACTCTGATGGAGACTTGTACGTCTCAGTTGGACTTGCTGAACGGAGCTCACTGGGCAAAGCAGGGGCGCTGAAGGACCACAGATCCAGTCTAAGGAGGCGGTGAAGCCACATGCATAAGCCTGAAGGAAGAGTGAGACCCCGTAGGGGGTATGGCACGCTGAAGGGGTTCCTCCCAGAGACTGTTCCAAAGCTGGGGCCATAGCACTGGTCCTGTGGATCTGTGACACATGCACCATGCTCAAATGTCCATCATACAGAGAGGAAGCATTGGCACTGGGCTCTGTCCTTTTCCCTAGCCAGTGCTACCAATCTAGGGGAAGGGCTTCAGTGCTCCTCTTTTCCCTTCTTTCCTTTCTACCATTATAACTATGCACACAGTGAAAATGAGGGAGAGGGTGGGAGGAAAAGTAAAGGAGTGGCAGTGGAGATGGAATGCGTGAATGAAGTAGTAGAGACAATGAGGTGAAGGAGCGAGAGGGACTGCACTCTTGCTTTGATGTGCTCAGGTTGTCACTCATTCTACACAGTAAAATAAATCAGGAAGATTGTTGCTCAGAACAAGGCATTGTTAACACTTGTGCAGCCCATACGAGGAGCAGACAGTCCCTCCAGTGACTCAGTTCCCTTCTCTCCAAGATGTCTCAGAAAGCAATACTGGGGAGCTGTTCATCTGCCCCAGGGGCACTCTTCACAGAGCATTCTACTCTATCAGTGTTCTACTAACATGATGCATCAATACCTACACAGAGAGATTTCTGATAGGAGAGGGCTCTTTAATCTAGGAGGCAAAGCATTAAAAGATCCAGTGGCTGGAAGCTGAAGCTAGACAAATTCAACCTGGAAAAAAGGCCCAATTTTTAACAGAAAGTAATTAATCACTGGAACAGCTTAACTAGGGGGATGTGATGGATTCTCTATCACCTGAAGTCTTTACATAACAATTGGCTGTCTCCTAAGATCTGCTCAACCAGAAATTATGGGCCTGATGCAGGAATTCTCTGGCCTGCATTATGCAGGAGTTCAGATAATGGTACCTTCTGGCTTTAAAATCTATGATTCTACATACATGAAGCCATTAGGTAGTTAGTGAGGTGCAAACCCAGGTGGATTCAGTGCACATATTACATCCTGCCTACTTTCAGGAGGCCTGGAAGGTGCAGTTAACGTAACCTGCATCTGGCCACGCTTGGATGAGAGTTATTAGGCAGAGACTCTGTTCAGAAAGAACAGAAGTTGTGCCTGTGGGTTTGGAAAAATGGTATCCACCTAGCCTGTATGAGAGAAGTGTGCTCATCTTTCACTACACATGTTTATAACGTGGGGATTATATTAGGTCCTCAGCTGCTCCTGGGAAGCAAAAGCCCTAAAGCCAAGATCTGTACTTGCCTAGAAGTTTTTGACTTCTCTTCAGAGGCAAGATTTTACCATGGGGATCTAGGCCTTTGTCACCTCGAGATGGGATAACCACAATATGCCCTATGTGTGGTTACACCTGTAGCACACTAGGAATTTCCTGCTAGCACAGGATGTAGCCAATCACTTGTTTAGTGCATCACACATGGGCTCCATGACTTGCACTAGCCTCTAGTACATTTCTGGGTCCTGGCTACTTTATAGGCCAACTGCGCTGTAGGCCAATAAAATGGCAAAGCCTAAGGTGCTCACGGTAACAGTCCCACAGATTTAATAGGAAGAGACAGAGAGCTTTTGTGAAAGATCATCAACTCTGGAACATACTCCATCTCCCTCAGTCAAAACCCAGATCTGTTAACGCTGAGGCATATTGCACAGGCTGCATTCTCAAGTTTTCCCTCAGGGACATGCATGAAATGTCGGGGGGGGGGGGGGGGAACGACCTTCTTTGTGGAGAGCAAGGAGCTTACTGTGTAGACAGAGAATCACTGGAGGTTTGTAAGTGTTATAGTTAAGTTATACAATACCTGGAATACTAGATAAGTAAATCACCTATTTATTATTAAAATATTCCAAATTAGATACAAAGGGGAGTGTTCAACTATCCTCTTAAGGGTTCCCTTCTTGGGTGCCAGCAGTTTTCCGGGAAGACAAATGGCTTGGGTCTGATAGATCACAGTGGTCTTCTGGTGACAACCACTGCTGTCAGAGCTTTTGACAATGAAGAGAAACATGTCAAGCCTTTCAAGACAAAATATCCACATCTTTGCGAAAGCAGCAGACAAGCAAAACCAAATCAGAGAAGGCAGAGGATGAGAAGTAACGGTGGAGACAACATGAAGCATTATAACAACATTTGCAATTTGAGCTCTTTCCTTATTTAGTCCAAAGAACTTTGCATTGATCTTTTTATTTTCTGGGCCTAAATAACTGTAGTGAGAATCCACCTATGTTAGGATTGCACACCTGGATACATGTAGACAAAGAGCTAATAGGTATGAAGCAATATTGTTATGTCTATCCTAGGCTCCTGATTTCCTTAGATTTGTTAAGGTATCTAAATGCTAACTGCCTCTCTGGCTACAGAGTGAGAGGGGCATCATCATAGTACAATAGGGATGGGGGTACTGAAACATTCTGGAAAGTTCCATCAAGTTTTAAAGAGATGGTATATGTAGCAACAAGAGCAATTTTTCTGCCACAGGCAGAGTGCAATCCTTTGAAAGATGGTAGAGAAGAACTGTGTCATGTGTTTGAGTGCAGTTGGGACCACTGTGGGAGGACAGTAAAAATGCTGTGGCTAATGGATCTTGGTTAGGCTAGCAGAGAGCCAAAGCTGGATGCTGAGCTGACCGGTAGAAGAAAAGTCTCTCAGCTTATTGACATTGTGCACGGGTAAGTACCCAGAGAAGAATTCTCCTTTTCAACAATTTTGCAATGAAGGAAGTAGGGTGTGCATACAAGGCTGCATGAGCAACATTAACACTGGCATTTATTGATACTTTATAGTGGATATGAAGGGTTTTTGTTTTTTAATATATAAACTATACATAACACTGCAAAATGAAACAGCTTGTCTGCTTAGGGTATGACACTGTAATTGCTACATGCTAAGATTAAAAAGCCTGTGTGGCATTAAACTAACTGAACTTCTCCCAATTTAAGAAGAAAGGGCTAGTACTAACAAACTTTAAGTAATCTTGGTAGTCTACATTCAACCTCACAGAAGCCAAGAAATGTGATATTAAATCCATAAGTTACTTGCTTTAAAGAGGAAAAAACAAACAAGTGAAGACACCTGAAAAGACTTTTCCGTAATATTTTATCGATAAAGCAAGAACAGAAATTAAAAATCCTTATGAAAATAATGAACAGGTCAAACTTTTTTTTGACTTTTTGCTTTGTTTTCTTCAGAATAAAAAGGCACTTGCCACAAGTGTTCAGTTGCTCTTTCGACTGTATGGGAAATAGGAAAGATCTATTTAGATCTATTTACTGATCTTGTCTCTGACTTCTATAGTTCTGATGTTTTTAATTAAGCAGAAGGAAAAAGAGGTCGTGTTCAGAGATTGTGTTAAATTTTTAGTTCAAGTCATGGATTCTTATTACAGCAGACACCAAATAAAGCTAGTCTCTGTAATGTAATAGTTTAAAGATGTCAGACAGACAGAAGCAGTTTTGTAGTAAACTGCAAACTCATTTCCAGTAAAGATTTTGGTAGAAGGAAACTTGGCTTGTGCTGTTGGGTAGGAACCTAAAGACAACATACATCACTTTAGTGAGAATAAAGTGTAGCCTTAGAAAATATGCACATCAGCACAGTTTAAGTGTGAAATACAATGGAGGATGTTGAAGTATAAAACCTCTTCACTAGTCTAACACTTCAACTTTTAACAGGAAGCCCCAAAGCCTGATTTCAAATATCATAAGAATGAGCATACCATCATCTAGTCCACTATGCCCAGATCAGATCAATAGTTCATCTAGTCACTATGCCCATCTATGACCACATCAAATACTGGATCCCTCAAAAGATGGTGCAAGAAACCCTATTCTGGAAAATGATGAAATAAGCTGCATGAAGGGAAGATTTCTTCGTAACAGCTAATCAGCTAGATATATACCCTGAAGCATGATTTATAGCCTAGTTTTTTATGCTATCCTGTATTATCCACAAATGTCTAATTCTTGAGTCCAAATAAGCTCTTAAGTCTCAATGGTGTCTTGTGGAAATGAGTTCCAGATGACATCTGACCAATTTATATGCAAACAGTTGAAGCCAGATATTTAGTTTTACTGGTAGCTGAAAGCCCATGCTGTCGTACACATGTAATTCATAAAGTCACATGTGTAAAAGAGCCAAAAATAAATGAGAACTTAAAAAATGGACAAAAACTGACCACGAATCTGAGTGATGACTGAACCCGGTGATATTCTAAACGAAAAGAGCTCTCAACCACATGTGTAGTAGCTCTTTCCATCACTTCACTCTGACTCAGATATTCTAGGCTTCAGAGCAATGTTTGGGATTGTGCACGCTGGTTGTGTTGATCCGGTGGGGGAGGGAGGTGCGGAATGGATGCTGAGAGATCTTTGTTGATCTGTGCAAATGCATAGGTGGGCAGTTAGGCCAAGTGATCCACCACATGTGCAATCTACTTTCATACAACTAATGAAACTGTTGCATACAAATCAGCTGTGCAGTAAGGGTGGAAACTGATTGTGTTACCTCTGAAATCACAAAAATCTAGGACAGTTGGCATGGCATAGATACAAGCCTTGGTGTGCACAGATGTAATTTATAAAGCCAAAATGGCTGAGAAATTAAAACTGGACAGTAACAGACCTCAAATCCCAGCAATTATTCAACCCAGTGATATTCTGAACAAAAAGAGCTCTCAACCATGCCTGTAGCCACTCCCATCGCTTCATGCTGACATTTAGGCTTCCGAGTGACACAGAGTGATGTTCCTGAAATCTTATTATACAACTTACTTATTTGCCTCTGAGCTCTTCATAACTGTGCCCCCAATAACCCTTCCCTGATCTGGAGGCTTGTAGTATAACCCTACTAGAATATTTGTGTTTTTATGACCCGCAATTTAAATTCAAACAGGTGTACTGTGTAGTCTTCTCCATTCAGGAATTCTAATTGGATTAGGTGAATCTTTCTGGTATAGCGCTATTCCTCACCTTTATTAACTAATGGTTTTTTTTCCCTGTGTAATTGGGTATTACAACAGCACATTTGTCATTCTACCATATTTCAGTAGTTTCTATTTTGTCAAGATTTTCTTTCATTACCAGGGTAGTATAAATGGACAACAAGAACATGATCTAACTGCAAGCTAGGACCTATAAAAATCTATTCATGCTAAATTTGGACCATAATAGTCTTGCAGTTGGGAGAAATGTGTACTACATATAAATTTCCCTGTCCAATAATTATGATGCTGAAATAATTTTTCCATTACAAGATACTACTGAAACCACAAACCTCTCACCTTTACACTGCAAGTAGAAATAAAGAAACTAAGTATGGGATCCACCAGCATTCAAAGAAAGGAGAGAATCCTGGGTGGTTTGAGGTGAGAACTTTGATGCTCTCTGAGGCACCTGTCCATTTCCCGAGATACACCATTTCTAGGTTGCCCTACAAAGGTATAAGTGCCACTCATCAGCACGGATGACTTTTTATAAAGGAACCTTGCTTTCCCATCCACCCTTTCCTGGCTTTTGAATATATACACTGAATATTGGTGCAAGATTTGTACTTCAGTGTTTAAAAAAAAAAAAAAAGGACACTTGACAGTGTTAATTCTAAAAACAATCTTTGTTTTCAATGCAGCCTTTGTTGTAGCCTCTAGGTTTTAGGTATTGGAGGTTGGTTCTTTTTGGTTTTTTAACATCAGTGCTGCTTACTAAAATCAGTGACTCCCATAACTCAAAGCTTTTTCTTTTCTTTTTTTTAAGTGAAGCTCAGCAGAGCCATTTGCTTCACAAGGCACTGTGCTCTGAAATGTTTTCTTGTACTAGTTACCTGTGCCCAATGTTCATTCAGGAAAGTTCAAAAGTTGACAATCTTTTAGAACTTTTACTAAAGCAGCAAACATGCCTGTATGGCATCCATGCCCTTCCCCATGTTTAAATAAAAACAGAATAATGGGGGGTAAAATGTCAGCAAACCTTGTGACGAGTCCCTGAATCTCCTATTTTAATGGCAAAGCATCTTTGTCTGGTATCTCCTTCTGCCCAAGAAGATCCTCAACTCAGAGGCAACAGGCTGGGATTTAGGGTAGCCCAAATAAAATGTTCACACTCTTCTGTTATGAAGGAAATTTACCACCACCACTACTCCCAACCCCCATTTTTAGCTCTATACACATGGGCAAACAATGCATTCATCCTCAGATGGAGCCAAATATGCTATTCTCCTACCAATCACTAAGGTAAAAAAAGTGATTGGCGTCTGATGAAGTGGGCATTCACCCACGAAAGCTTATGCTCCTATACTTCTGTTAGTCTTAAAGGTGCCACAGGACCCTCTGTTGCTTTTTAAGGTAAAAAAAGTTATCCAGGATGAACCTCTTCACTCCCTCCAAGAGAAGCCATTAGTTGAGGAACTTACAATACCCATCATTCCAACTAATCATCCCACCTGTGACAGTGGGATCACCGCCTGCCAAACCAGTGGGCAGGCCCACATAAGACCATATTTTGGGTTACCTTTAAACCAGCTACTTCTGGAGAGTAACTTCATGTGCCTGATTTAACTCACACTAGCACCACAAATCTGATAAACTTAGATGGTGTTTCAGATAATGAAGGTTTGTGGGAGAGTATAAAGGTGGCTAAACTGTTTGGCAGATTATAAAACAAGAGTCTCAGATTCATGCACACTTACTTTTCTTACAATAGGTTGCTGCCCCTCTACACAGCCATACCAGTTCACTAGCTTATTCCAGGCTTCAGTGGGAACCAACACATAATCCAGCTCATCAATGAGATGTTCTTTTAAGGTCTGTATTTCTGGATCTAAAAAGGAAGAGAGAAAAAAAAAAAAGTGAGATTTGAGAAGTGGGATAAACCAGAAGTTCTTCATGTTTTAATGGTGTTCCATACATTCTATAAAATGTAAGATCTCCAGGACATGCAAATCAAAGTGTTCTTAGCCCTTTGGATGTTGGCTAAGATTGTGAAGTTTCATACTGGGAGCTATGAAAGGTAGAAACTCGGGACAAATTCTGTATTAATTCATTAAATGTCAGCAGTATCTTTAATGCTGAACAAGACATGGTCCTCTCCCAAGAGTCCTCCTTACTCTGACAGTCTCAGAAAATAACTGAAGTATAAATGGAAAAGTTAATTAAAATCCATTATTTAAACTGACGCTTTCCACTGGATGATTTAAATCACTGAATTCAATTGCTCTGATTAAATCAAACTGTCCCAGCTTGGCATTGTGTCTTAGGATCTGGTTGTCAATTAAAGGAAGAAAATAAGTTATGCAAGCCCTGGGAAATGTCATTACAAAAACAGAGGCAACAGGATCCCAGAAAATCTTAATTGCCACAACAGCCACCTCAGAGGCCTTAAGTGCCACATGAGATCTAAATGATGAACAATCTCCCCCTGCCAGTCTGTGACAGTGCTGCACCACATTCTGAAGAAAATGATATTTCTATGGCATTATCAACTACAAGATGACACAGTTAACTTTCATTGTTATTAAAATATTTAAAAAAATGCAATGCAGAATGAACTAGCCTATATTATTCATTTGTGCTACAACAGAGGATAGTTCTCTTGTGAAGCTTAATAGCCATGACAGGATGGGAGCCTTTGTATTATGCGGCCAGCTGAGAAAGCGGAAGCCAAGAAAACCAAACAATAAGAAGGGCTGAAGCACTATCTTGGACGAATTTGTGATGGGACATAAGATTCTTGGGAGCTCCACATAGCAAGCCCCTTTCCATGCTATGAGTCTCCCAAGACACACAGGTGTAAGTCCTCTTACAGCAGAGGACATGATATATCTTGATTTTAGTAAGGCTTCTGACACAGTCCCACATGACAATATCATAAGCAAACTAGGGAAATGTGGTCTAGATGAAATTACTATAAAGTGGATTCATAATGGGATGAAAGACCATACTCAAAAAAGAGTAGTTATCAATAGTTTGCTGTCAAACTAGGAGGGTGTATCTAGTGGAGTCCTGCAGCGATCAGTCCTGCATCCAGTACTATTCAATGTTTTCATTAATGACATGAATAAGGGAGTGGAGATTGTGCTCATAAAATTTGTGGATGATACCAAACTGGGAGGGGTTGGCAGCACTTTGGAGGCCAGGATTAGAATTCAAAAGGATCTTGACAAATTAAATAACTGGTCTGAAATCAACAAGATGACATTCTATAAAGTGTGAAGTACTACACGTAGAAAGGAAAAATCAAATGCGCAATTAAAAAAATGGGTCATAACTGGCTAGGTGGTGGCCGAAAAGGTGCTGAAAAGAACTGGGTGAGGTAGTGGATCATAAATTGAATATAAGCCAACAATGTGATACAGTTGTGAAAAAGGCTAATATTCTGAGGTGTATTAACAGGAGAGTCATATGTAAGACACAGGAGGTAATTGCCCTGCTCTACCTGGCACTAGTGAGCCTCAGCTAGAGTACTGTGTCCAATTCTGAGCACACACTTTAAGAGAGATGGGCATAAATTAGAGAGAGTCCAGAGGAGAGCAACAAAAATGACAAAAGAAAACCTGACCTATGACGAAAGGTTTAAAAAAGGGGGGGGCATGTTTACTCGGGGGGAGGAGGGGAAGAGAGTAGGGACCTGATAGTCTTCAAATATGTGAAGAGCTGTTATAAAGAGGGTGGTGATCAATTGTTCTCCATGTCCACTGAAGGTAAGACGAAGTAATGGGCTGAATCTATAGCAAGTGAGATTTAGGTTAGATATTATGAAAAACTTTCTAACTAATGTTAGATAAGTTCTGAAATAGATGTCCAAGGAAGTGTGTGGGATCCCCATAATTGGAGGCTTTTAACACAGGTTGGACAAACAGCTAACAGGGATGGTCTAGGTTTACTTGGCCATGCCTAAGGACAGAGTCCTGACCTGTGGAAGTCCCTTACAGCCCTATATTTCTATGATTCCAATAAACTGGTAAGCAGACAAGCTGAGGAGTTGGAAAATGGTTATTTCCAGATTTATTATGGAGCAGCTGCTAGTCAGATCATAATTAAGGTTGTGACATTGCTGTTTAAAGCTGAATTTTCAACGTGTTCTAAAACCACATGCACAATCAGATCTTTCCCTGCAGGGATGCCAAGAGGAACTGGGAACATTACAGTACCTTTCCCAGCATTAACAAGAACTACTTTTTTGGGGAGCCCTCCAATTCAGGATTCCTATTCACACGCTCCAACAAACCTTTAACATGCTCTGTACAGCACCACTGATTTGTCAAAATACTTGTTGTGGTTTGAATGAGATCACACTGCGCTAGAAGAGGAAAGGGTAATAAAGTACTATTATGTTCCAAAGGAACACTAAACTGCAGGGAAACCTAAACTGAGCATTTCCTCATTCTCCCGCTCCCTTCCAATACTTGGGTTTTGCATTTTGAAGTCCCATGTTTTGGAAGGAGAAGGCAGTACCTGTATGCTGCAGAAACATTAACCAAATTTTTATGGCAAAAAAGTTTATGTAACACTAGGGCAGAAAAATTATTATACAATTTGTACCACCACAAAAATTATTCACACATAGTATCTACAGACAATCATCAGCTGCATCTACGGACAACCAAGCAAGCATTGCAGAACAGAAGCAGTGTTACCACTGGTTTCCACTCAGCCACTGACTGTATTTTCTAATTAACTTCTAGTATGTTCATTTCCCCAAACACTTACCAAGGCACTGCAAGAAGTTAATTAAGTCCCAAACACAGATCCAGGAGAACTGGTTTGTGAGTCAGATCAAACTCAGCACTTAAAGCCATCACAAACTAACTCTCACAGAAGTTTAGAATTGAGCTTCACCCAGAAGGATCCACCAGTGGACTTTAAGGGGGAGAGAATTCCAAACTCACAGTCTCTCAGTGGAAAAGACAGCCTCATTGCTGTTGTTCCATAAAGGTTTGATGCACACATGGAAACCAAGAGTCTCTTTCCTGGGGCCAGTGGAGTCCAGATATATCTTACTAATGACCTGGTAGGGTGCCTGCCACAGCAATCTCCATGCCAGTCAATTGACAAAGCAGCACTAACAATGGCTTCAAAGTAGATCGCACATTCGTAGCATCACAGGAGCAAGAGCATAAAGAGTGCATTATATCACCTGACAGAAGATCAGCAAGAATTCAAAAGCCCCTTATCCCCTGCACCAGACACACTAGCCTAGATCTGGTCTAGGGAACACAAAAGAGAACTTTATAGCATATTTTGTTCATTTTTCAGAACATTAAGTCTGAAAAGAAAGTTTCCTAGAGTTATCAGAATTCTGTATCAAGCTAAGAGTTCATTGAGTCTAATCCAACTATCAAAACTCAAACTGGACATACATTTCTGCTTCCAGGTGCAACTTTTGAAAGTTTTCTATTTCAGTTTCTATTTACAGTAAAGTTGACTGTCTCCAGACATTTACAGAATTTCATGTCAGTGTGTGGGAGGGAAGGAAGTAACTTCAGGCTAGGGTGTGGAGAAATGGTAGAAGATGATTATAATGTTTCCAGCCTTCTCAGAAAACAGAAATTATTCATCCTTAACTTCACTCATCTGTGCTCAACCTGAAATCCTTTTCCAGCACATCATGATAAGAGCCCAGTCTGGCCAAACCCATTATTGATATTCCATTATTTCACGCTCCCTCTGGACTATACGCTGTGCCCCTCAGAAAGGTTAGTGGGTTTTGTTTTTGTGAGCGCAGGGAATGAGAAGAGAAGCTAAATTGTAGATTTTTTCAGTCAGATGGTGTAAGAGCTAAAGGACACACTTTCAAAAACTGCTAAGAGCTCCTAGATTCTCCTTCTCTGCCAGACACAAATAGCTGACCAGCTATTCCGTGCACCTTAACTGCATGCATTTTACCTGCAAAGAGTCCAGAGTTATCGATGGGTCCAGGAAACAGGTTAGGCTCACCCACGTTGTACATGTCCCAGCTGTCAAAACCCACATACTTCTTCCACTGTTTGAACCACCGACTGTCAATCAAATACCTGGAACACAGTTTGAATAGCAAGATGTCAGGAGCAGCTTTCAGCTTGTACCAGCCAGAGCACATACTACAACGTCGATCTCGCTGGAGGAGGAATAGCTGGTGCAGGTGCATAGGAACCCTTGCAGCTAAGAAAGCCCTGGGAGCAGAGGCCACTCTAGGCTAAGGCAACCCAGCTGTGTAGGGCAGCAGATTATATTCACGGATGGGAGGCCTGTCAACAACGCAGAACAGATCTTAGTGCTAGCCAGGCCTCTTGTCCTGCTCTGTGTAGTGCTGCATGCCGGCCAGGTCCAACTCTGCCTTGTACCCAACCCTTACCTATAACTGGCTGCTGAAACAGCAGGAGCAGCTTGTCTCAGAGCCCTCTCAATGGCAGGGACTGGCTAGATCCAGGACACAAGAGACGCATCACCCAAGGGCCAAGGGCTTGCCAGCAGGGAAGGAAAAGGACGGGTTGGGAGGCAGGAGCTCTGGGAGGGGAGGCTAGCATAGTAAAAATAAAAATGAATACACACTTGAGTATTTTAACAAATGAGCAGCAATATGACCTAGTGACCGAACTAGACGACTAGCTAAGTAGTTGGGTCAACAGAGCCCTGTTCCCAGCCTTGACTCACTTTGCAATCTTGGGAAAATCATTTAGGCAAATATGTCCAAAATGTCCACTAACCTGGGAGTGCCTCAGTTTTTTGTTGATCAACTTGGGTCAGCTATTGCCAGGTTTTTGGAAGTGCTGAAAACTCATAACTCCAACTGACTTCAGCGGGAGTTTCTGATGCTCAGCCCCAGTAAGTAGGCCACCCAAAAACCAAGGCACTCTTGATGAGTAGACACTTTTGAATATTCAGCTCTCAACCTCTTTTTGCCTTAGTTTCTCTGTCTGTAAAACTTTGAAAGTAATACCTCCTTCCCATTATAATCACTTTGAGAATCACTGATAAAAGGTGCTATTTCATATAGTAACTTGTAAATAGATCATCTTTAATTCATGTAGTGTTAGTTATGGTTCCCCCTTCTCTTCATTAATGTCTGTATAATCTTGACAAACTGGATAAGGTAGTTTAATGAGAAACTACTGATTTTTGTTGTTGGACACCACCACAGGCTTTGAGTGGTACAAGCTCGGCAAGCAATTGTTTCATCTTCAGTGCTCTGGATCACTCCAAACTCCACTGAAATCAGTAGTGGGCCTCAAATGTAAAAGCAAGGGGCATGGGACAAGCTTTTCATATCAGATTTCATATTTGTCTGAAAAGTGCTTCCCATGCTTTCAGTGCTAAATACAGAAAATAAATAAGATGAAAATGTATTGCTATGGAAACAAAGTAGATAAATTCTTTTTAAAAAACTGAAGATGTAAAAACTGGCAAAGAGATAAAAACAAAGACAAAATATTAAAGACATGTTTGAACTTCCCATATGGAAGGATAGCAACAGAAATTTCTCATTTAGACTACGTATTCCCTTTTGGAAGGGAAATAATTGGCATTTGCACATTGTATCTCCTATGAGTTTATTTCATTTTTTTCCTCGCTCAATAGAACAAAGTTTCCACAACGATTTACATACCAGGTTTATATTTCAAGTTTTTCTAATGGTGCGATTTTATTTTATTTTTTTTTGTTTAACCTACCAATGACATCACTCCCCACATTGGAGCAATTATCTGTAAGCAGGGTCTGAACTCACCTCTGAAATCTAGTGGTGAACTGGGGGAAAAAGACTTAAGGAGCAGACCATATTTGCACAAACACACCTACTCTGCTTAGGTAACCTGCAGACAGACCTGCTTTGGTCCCTTTGGCATTTCTGTTTTGGGTTAAGATTCACTTTACTATTGAATGCAGGAGTAATGAAATATTATTGTATGAGCAAAGGGCAGCATAGCTATACATAGCATGCCCTAATTGAGGGGGTCATCCTAATACCAAGTCCAGTTGCTAAGCAGGGGATAATGATTCCACACCTAAGTAAAAAGGCAAAGGTAGTGCAGACAAATGTTCCTACTTGGTGACATGGACTCTGTTTAACAAGACATTTAACATTTGACCATCCCCTCCAGTGTTTAAAGACAGAGCTGATCAGACTCAGTTTAGAGTCCTTGTTTCTGCTCTGTAATTAATAGAGCTGAAATCACTGATATGTTGATCTAAGGGAAGCTGGTCTTGGACTGGTGGGGAGATAGTATTTCCATGAAAAGACAGTACAAATAGGCAGCAGCAGAGACTCCCAGTTAAATCACTAAGAACTGGGCTGACAGAACCACAGAATCACAGCTAGAGCCAGTAGTGAGCAATGGCCCTCTGCACAAAGAATCCCACCCAAACGCAGAGGTAGCATCTACACTAAAGCATGGCAACAGGGCAGCAGTAGCGTTTTAAGGGTAGACAAACCCTGAGTGTTATGAAGTCCTGAAGAGCTGAATGAGCAGGTTTAAGTATTACACATTTAACGAGGGGACCCACATTAGAAACCTGCAGTAGGACGCATGTTCCTGTGGCTCCGCCACTGGTGACTCAGCCACTTCAGCAGCCAGAGCAAAGGCCCACACGCACGTGATGCCTCCCAGGAGCCGAGGCTCGCCTTATTGAGCCACCGGCTCCACCGTTACAGCAGGGCACAGAGACCCACACACCAGGGCATGAGGCCGGAAAACACCCCCAACTCCCCACTCAGCCTGCCCCCCTCGGTCCAGCTCCGCTCCCGCCTCACACACACACCTAGCTCCGTTCCCCGGCCCCACTCGCCCCCCTCCGCCCCGGCACGGCTTCTCACTGCCGGGAGCAACCCTCCTCTCACCAGGACTCGCCCGGCCTCAGAGCTATCCCTAGCAGCGGCCCCAGCTCTGCCCGCTGGGCCCCGACGTCCGGCCTCGGGCCACCATCTAACTCCGCCGCCATGTCCGTGCACCCGGCGCCCCCGCCCTGCAGCGGATATCCGGCCTGGCTGCACCGGCCAACGTGCGCAGGCGCACTGCCTGCCTGCCTGCCTGCCTCCCTCCCGCCGCAAGCCGCCCGGGCTCCAGGCGCCCCTGGCAGCGCAGCCCGTCTGCGGGAGGCGGGCTCCGCGCGCAGCCAAGAAACCCGGAGGGCTGGCTGCTTGACAGAACGTGCGGCTTGGCTGGTACTGAGCATGTGCAGTAACGGCCACTGAGACCAGTGCCCTCACTGGGCATTAAATCCGCTCCCTGTGGTATTTATTTGGGGGTGTGCATAGTCCTCTAGCCAAGCAATGGCATCTTCAGGGGCATGATGCATTCTTCTAGGCCACCACTGAACCTAGTCAGCAGGCATTCCTCGATGATGTGCGTCATTGTCTGTGTTGCGCCGCAGCTGCACAAAGGGCTGGCGCAAAGGCCCCAGTGATACTGGTTGGCTGTGCAGAAACCTTGGCTCGTCCGGAACCTGTTCAACAGGGACCATTGGCGACAGGGCAGGTCGAAACTAGGCGGGCAGATTGTGGGGTCGGCGACGAGGGACTGGTTGGGGATTATAACAGTTATCCATTCCTCTCGCCAGAGTGTTTCTGCCCTAACATCCTGGCATGGCGGATGAGACCATAATGGGCAACGTAACGGCAAACGTGCAGCTAGTGGTTTAAAAAGGTCATTGTGCAGCAGCAAGCTTGAGTCGGTGTGTACTTTCTCCATTAACTTGGCAGTGGCAACCTCTCGTCTGATATGAGGAGGAGCAATATTGCTCAGAACTGGAAGCCATCGGATTGGAGTCGGACGCAGGGTGCCAGAGGTGATACGCATGGCGGCATGTAACTGCATATTCACCAGCTTGGTGTGTGACGATCGACTCCAAACTGGTGCACAGTACTCCACCACTGAATACGAAGTGGCAAGAGCTGACGTCTGGAAAGTTGGAGCACGAGCACCCCATGACGAACTTGCCAGTTTGCTAAGATTGTTACGCATCTTAACTTTAGCTGCTGTCTTCTTCAGGTGGGCATGATTACTCAGTGTGCGGTCTAAGGTCACACCTAGAGAGACCAGTTCTACTTCATGCTTCTCCTTCTGACCATTCAGATAAACATTCAGTTCTCGGGTTGCACTGGCGTGATGAAGATGGAACAGACTGGAGACTGTTTTTATGACACTTGGCTGGAGGCTCCAAGTCTTACAGTAGTCAGCTAACTTTATCATGTCCAGGTTTAAGGTGGCATCAAGTTCGTGAAACATCCAGGCCTGGGTACCGCAACAGATGTCGTCTGCGTAAATGAACTTGCGTGACTCTGTTGTTGGCAGGTCATTGATGTAAAGGTTGAATAGGGCTGGAGAAAGCACAGAGCCCTGGGGTAACCCATTGCTCTGTCTTCTCCACCATATGGATGGGAGGAGACAACCGAGAGGATGAGCTTTACCTACTCCAGCCGCAAGTGTTGGAGTCTGCTCTGACGCCTTGGAACAGCGCAGCAGCCACCTGCACTCTGCCAACCCTCAGTGACACCCAACCAGGTAGCCGGACACCTACTTAAAGTGGCCAGAGCACCTTTGGAGTAACAGGTGCGAAAACAAGTGAGGAACAAATGGCATATGTTTAAACGTCTACACCAGATCAGAAGCTGCCCAGAACCATTCACTGTAACAGAGTAGCATCAAATGTGGAACAGCTGGGTAGCATCAAATGTGGAACAGCTGCAGGCTATGACAACATATCTCCAGAATTCCTGAAAAACCTTGGCCCCTGTGCTTGGCTTTCATTTGTGAAATTCTTCACCAGGGTCATCAGTGAAGGTAGGCTACCAAAGATATGGTGCACTGCAAAAATCATTGGCCTCTTAAAGCCTGGAAAGGACCCAAGTCAAGCATCAAGCTATCATCCTCAATCATTATTGTCGGTGTGCTTCAAGGCACTGGAGCGCTTGGTCCTACAGCGCATATTACCTGATGTGGAGAGAATTTTGAGCCCTGAACAAGCCGTTTTTTGCCGAGTCCATAACATATGTGACCAAGTACTTGTGCTGACCACATTTGTTGAAAATGGCTTCCAGATAAACTTGAAAACAGCCACTGTTTTCATTGATCTAACAGTGGCGTACAATACGGTATGGCACACTGGCCTGCTCGTGAAGGTATCATGGGTCCTGCTATCTTGAGTCATAGGCGTTGTTGAACTGTTCCTCCACAATAAGCTCCCTCTGGTGCCAGGGGCTAAGGGGGCAAGCAGTGGGGATGGGCACAGTCTGTGCCGGGGGGGACAGACAGCTGTAGGAATGGGCAGGAGAGGGACTGAGGGGTAAAATAAGGGAGGGGGCATAGGTGCAAGGTTTGAGGCACTGAGGGGGGCAGAGGGGAAACCCCGCACGGGGAGGGGCAGAGGAAGTAACAGTTTCCCCCAGGGCAGCGAGCCACCTGCAGTGTTTGCAAAAACAGGCAGGTTGTAGCCCCTGTCATTGGGCTGTCCCACTCAGCATCCGCCTCCCAGGGCTGGGGTTTGTGCATCCCAGTGCCTACACAAGGCATCTCTATCCTAGCCGGTGTGATGTATGGAGCTGCTAAAGGAGTCTTGAGTCAGTGAAACATTTTACACACACCCACAAAAAAATATCTGTATATCATGGAATCATAGAATATCAGGGTTGGAAGGGACCTCAGGAGATCATCTAGTCCAACCCCCTGCTCAAAGCAGGACCAATCCCCAACTAAATCATCCCAGCCAGGGCTTTGTCAAGCCTGACCTTAAAAACCTCTAGGGAAGGAGATTCCACCACCTCCCTAGGTAACCCATTCCAGTGCTTCACCACCCTCCCAGTGAAAAAGTTTTTCCTAATATCCAACCTAAACCTCCCCGACTGCAACTTGATATTCCTGTTCTGTCATCTGCTACCACTGAGAACAGTCTAGATCCATCCTCTTTGGAACCCCCTTTCAGGTAGTTGAAAGCAGCTATCGAATCCCCCCCCCCCATTCTTCCCTTCTGCAGACTAAATAATCCCAGTTCCCTCAGCCTCTCCTCATAAGTCATGTGCTCCAGCCCCCTAATCATTTTTGTTGCCCTGCGCTGTACTCTTTCCAATTTTTCCACATCCTTCTTGTAGTGTGGGGCCCAAAACTGGACACAGTACTCCAGATGAGGCCTCACCAATGTCGAATAGAGGGGAATGATCACATCCCTCGATCTGCTGGCAATGCTCCTACTTATACAGCCTAAAATGCCGTTAGCCTGCTTGGCAACAAGGGTACACTGTTGACTCATATCCAGCTTCTCATCCACTCTAACCCCTTGGTCCTTTTCTGCAGAACTGCTGCCTAGCCACTTGGTCCCTAGTCTGTAGCAGTGCATGGGATTCTTCCGTCCTAAGTGCAGGACTCTGCACTTGTCCTTGTTGAACCTCATCAGATTTCTTTTGTCTCGGTCCCTCTGTATCTTATCCCTACCCTCCAGCGTATCTACCACTCCTCCCAGTTTAGTGTCATCTGCAAACTTGCTGAGGGTGCAATCCATGCCATCCTCCAGAACATTAATGAAGATATTTAACAAAACTGGACCCAGGACCGACCCTTGGGGCACTCTGCCTGATACCGGCTGCCACCTAGACATAGAGCCGTTGATCACCACCCCTTGAGCCCGATGATCTAGCCAGCTTTCTATCCACCTTAAAGTCCATTCGTCCAGCCCATACTTCTTTAACTTGCTGGCAAGAATACTGTGGGAGACCTTATCAAAAACTTTGTTAAAGTCAAAGAATAATATGTCCACTGCTTTCCCTTCATCCACAGAGCCAGTTATCTCGTCATAGAAGGCAATTAGGTTAGTCAGGCATGACTTGCCCTTGGTGAATCCATGCTGACTGTTCCTGATCACTTTCCTCTCCTCTAAGTGCTTCAAAATTGATTCCTTGAGGACCTGCTCCATGATTTTTCCAGGGACTGAGGTGAGGCTGACTGGCCTGTAGTTCCCTGGATCCTCCTTCCCTTTTTTAAAGATGGGCACTACTTTAGCCTTTTCCCAGTCATCCGGGACCTCCCCCGATCGCCATGAGTTTTCAAAGATAATGGCCAATGGCTCTGCAGTCACATCCGCCAACTCCTTTAACACCCTCAGATGCAGTGCATCTGGCCCCATGGACTTGTGCTCCTCCAGCTTTTCTAAATAGTCCTGAACCACTTCTTTCTCCACAGAGGGCTGGTCACCTCCTCCCCATACTGTGCTGCCCAGTGCAGTAGTCTGGGAGGTGACCTTGTTTGTGAAGACAGAGGCAAAAAAAGCATTGAGTACATTCGCTTTTTCCACGTCCTCTGTCACTAGGTTGCCTCCCCCATTCAGTAAGAGGCCCACACTTTCCCTGACCTTCTTCTTGTTGCTAACATACCTGTAGAAACCCTTCTTGTTACACTTAACATCCCTTGCTAGCTGCAACTCCAAGTGTGATTTGGCCTTCCAGATTTCACTCCTGCACGCCTGAGCAATATTTTTATACTCCTCCCTCATCATTTGTCCAGTCTTCCACTTCTTGTAAGCTTCCTTTTTGTGTGTAAGATCAGCAAGGATTTCACTGTTAAGCCAAGCTGGTCGCCTGCCATATTTACTATGACAGCTGTGTTTCTATTATAACAATTCCTATGTTTTTACTAAAAAAAGAACAGGAGTACTTGTGGCACCTTAGAGACTAACAAATTTATTAGAGCATAAGCTTTCGTGGGCTACAGCCCACTTCTTCGGATGCGGGTACAGACTAACACGGCTGCTACTCTGAAACCTATGTTTTTACTGTGGTTTTTAATTTGGAATTTTTAATTCTAAATTTTTCTTCTTGTTATAGCACAGGTTTATTCTGATGGTCATGTGACTTCCGTTTTGACTGATTTCCTGGTCTGTTGTCAAAACTTCTTCATTTTAATTTGACCCACCAGTGGGGATTGCCTTTCTCAACTGTTGTTATGCTTCTCAATCCAGCTCTTGGCACTTTTTTGCATTTCACTGCTGGTGTGTAGAACTTGGTTTCCACATATTCACTTAGGCCTGGTCTACACTAGGAGTTTATGTCGAATTTAGCGCCGTTACATCGAATTAACTCTGCACCCGTCCACACCACGAAGCTATTTAGTTCGACATAGAGGTCTCTTAAATTCGACTTCTGTACTCCTCCCCAACGAGGGGAGTAGCGCTAAATTCGACATGGCCATGTCGAATTAGGCTAGGTGTGGATGGAAATCGACGCTAATAGCTCCGGGAGCTATCCCACAGTGCACCACTCTGTTGACGCTCTGGACAGCAGTCCGAGCTCGGATGCTCTGACCAGCCACTCAGGAAAAGCCCCGGGAAAATTTGAATTCCTTTTCCTGTCTGGGCAGTTTGAATCTCATTTCCTGTTTGGACATCGTGGCGAGCTCAGCAGCACTGGCAACGATGCAGAGCTCTCCAGCAGAGATTGCCATGCAATCTCAGAATAGAAAGAGGGCCCCAGCATGGACTGATCGGGAAGTCTTGGATCTGATCGCTGTGTGGGGCGATGAGTCCGTTGTTTCCGAGCTGCGATCAAAAAGACGGAATGCAAAGATCTACGAGAAGATCTCTAAAGCCATGGCAGAGAGAGGATACAGCCGGGATGCAACGCAGTGCCGCGTGAAAATCAAGGAGCTGAGACAAGGCTACCAGAAGACCAAAGAGGCAAACGGACGCTCCGGATCCCAGCCCCAGACATCCCGTTTCTACGAGGCACTGCATTCCATCCTAGGTGCGGCCGCCACCACTACCCCACCACTGACCGTGGACTCTGAGGATGGGATATTGTCGACGGCCGCTTCCTCGGACATGTTAGCGGACGGGGAAGATGAGGAAGGAGATGAGGAGGACGAGGCAGTCGACAGCGCTTACAACGCTGATTTCCCCGACAGCCAGGATCTCTTCATCACCCTTACAGAGATCCCCTACCAACCGTCCCCAGCCGTTAACCCGGACACAGAATCAGGGGAAGGATCACTCAGTAAGTGTTTAAAACATCTAAACATTTATTTTTAACAGAACAGGAATATTAACAATATTAACAATGGGTTTTGCATGATTACTTTGCCCTAGGCGCTTAACTTTTCAGTCCCTGGCAGTGCAACTACTGAAAAAAATCTAACAATGTCCGGTTTAGCATGATTGTTCTGCCCAAGCCGCTCTACTGTTTAGTCCCTGCCAGTGCAGCTACAGTAAAATCCGGTCTATATGTCCGGGGATAGAGCTGAAATCCTCCATGGACATCTCCACGAAGCTCTCCTGGAGGTAATTGGAAAGCCTTTGCATCAGGTTCCTGGGGAGAGCGGCCTTATTGGGTCCTCCGTAGTAGGAAACATTTCCGCGCCAGGCGACAAGCAAGTACTCTGGGATCATTGCCCTGCAGAGCATGGCGGCATACGGCCCTGGTCTTTGCAGGCTTTCCCGAAGCGTCCTTTCTTTTTCCGTCTCTGAAATCCTCATCAGAGTGATGTCGCTCATGGTGACCTGCTTTGAATTAGGTAGGGGAATGTTAGTATTGGGACTGCTTGCCTGTTCCTTTACAGAACTGTAACCGGCGGTTTACAGCCACGCTGTGGAGGCGGGAGAGGGGCAGCATACAGGGATCTTTCCCTGGGACAGCCGCGAGGGGGTGGGACGGGGCAGAGTTCATGCTTGCCGGATTGCTGGCAGCAGGGACTGGCATTGCTTTCAATGTGAAAGGAGGCCAGTGCTACTATTAAAGTTTTAAGCAGCCACAAGTCTATGGCTTACCATGTCGGCCTGCTACACAAATTCCGGTGTCCTGCCCCGCTTCTCTGATCTGCACTGCAAGACCCCAGGCACTGAATGCGAAGGCCGAAAATTCGACCTTGTCCTGAGTGCGCATGTGATAGGTGCTGTGCATGGTCTTGTTCACAGAGAAAGACTATGTTCTTTGTTCACAACTAAATTTATCTTTCTGAGGAATTCACTCCCTTTTTCCCATTCCCACAGCTGCGACTGTCTCCCGACCTAGCCTGGCATCACACTCCCAGAGGCTAGCGCAGATTAGGCGTAGGAAGAAGAGGACACGGGAGGACATGTTCTCGGAACTTATGGGCTGCTCCCGAGCCCAGGCAGCCCAGCAGACCCAGTGGAGGGATAACTTGTCCCAAATGCACCGATCACACATGGAACGGGAGGAGAGGTGGCGGCAGGAAGACCAGCAAGCGACTCAAACGCTGCTTGGACTAATGAGGGAGCAAACGGACACACTCCGGCGCCTTGTGGATGTTCTGCAGGACCGGAGGCAGGAGGACAGAGCCCCGCTGCAGTCTATCTGTAACCGCCCTCCCCCGCCACCAAGTCCCATACCCCCCTCACCCAAAGTCCAAAGAAGGAGGGGCGGCAGAGTCCGTGAAAACTCTCACTCCACCCCTGCAGACTGCTCAAGTACCAGAAGGCTCTCATTCCCCAAAATTTGACAAGTCCTTTCCTTCCCGCCTCACCCAAGCCCCCGTCCAAGTTTCACCCCCGAGTTTCATGTGTAGTTGCTAATAAAAAATACGTTTCTGTTAATTACTGTTTCCATCATGTTCTTTTAGAGGAGAGTCTGTCTGAAGGGGGGAAGGGGGTTGGTAATTGGACAGGACAGTCACCTTTACCAGGGTACAGAGGCGGGGGCAGGTTCAGCAGCAGGGCACACACACATTGCAGTCACTAGTTACCCTGGTCAGTCTGGGAGGTGGTTTTCATGTTCTGTGGGGGGGGGGGGGCTCTGTGACTTTGTGGCGGGGGAGGGCAGTTAGAGATCTTATGCAGCGGTCCTTATCCTGGATCACAGAGCCACGCAGCAGGGGATCTGTAACCGTCCTCCCCCTGCCACAAAGTCACATAGCCCCCACACACACAGAGTCCCGAACAGGAGGGGTGGCAGGCTCCATTGAAACAACCAGTCCACCACTGCGGAGCCTGTCATTCCTGGAGTTTAGAAGCGTCATTTGCATCACT
Source organism: Terrapene triunguis (assembly GCF_002925995.2). Classification (NCBI taxonomy): domain Eukaryota; kingdom Metazoa; phylum Chordata; order Testudines; family Emydidae; genus Terrapene; species Terrapene triunguis. The sequence goes on along the minus strand of NW_020664661.1, from coordinate 320,159 downwards.
ACACTACACCCGCTCCCCACCACAGTCTGTGTCCCAGGTTCAACACTTTCCCGCGAAAACAGTAATAAAGAAAATGGTGTTCATTAACAAAATTCAAGTGATTTTATTTTTAAACGTGTGTTGGAAGGGGGGGAACGGGGTATGTAACTGGAGAGGATACTGAACATTTAGTGGGTAAAGAAACGGGGGCAGGTTCAGCTTCTCTGTACACAAACTTAAAAGTCACAGGTTACCCTGCTCACTCAGGAACCTAGCTTTCAAAGCCTCCCGGATGCACAGCGCGTCCCGCTGGGCTCTTCTAATTGCCCGGCTGACTGGCTGGGCGTAATCAGCAGCCAGGCGATTTGCCTCAACCTCCCACCCCGCCATAAACATCTCTCCCTTGCTCTCACAGAGATTGTGGAGCACACAGCAAGCTGCAATAACAATGGGGATATTGGTTTCGCTGAGATCACAGCGAGTCAGTAAGCTTCTCCATCTCCCCTTGAGACGGCCAAAAGCACACTCCACCACCATTCTGCACTTGCTCAGCCGGTAGTTGAAGAGTTCTTGTTCAGTGTCCAGGGCGCCAGTATAGGGCTTCATGAGCCAGGGCATTAGCGGGTAGGCTGGGTCCCCAAGGATGACTATAGGCATCTCCACATCCCCAAGAGTTATTTTGTGGTCCGGGAAGTAAATACCTTCCTGCAGCCGTCTAAACAGACCTGAGTTCCTGAAAACACGAGCGTCATGAACCTTGCCCAGCCATCCGACGTTGATGTTTGTAAAACGTCCCCTATGGTCCACCAGTGCTTGCAGCACCATTGAAAAGTAGCCCTTTCTGTTAATGTACTGGCTGGCCTGGTGGTCCGGTCCCAGGATAGGGATGTGAGTTCCATCTATAGCCCCACCGCAGTTTGGGAATCCCATCGCGGCGAAGCCATCTATGATGGCCTGCGCGTTTCCCAGGGTCACTACCTTTGACAGCAGTACCTTGACGATTGCCTTGGCTACTTGCATGACAACAACCCCCACGGTAGATTTGCCCACGCCAAAGTGGTTCGCGACTGACCGGTAGCTGTCTGGCGTTGCAAGCTTCCAGAGGGCTATGGCTACTCGCTTCTGGGCAGTCAGGGCTGCTCGCATCCGGGTGTCATTGCGCTTCAGGGCAGGGGACAGCAACTCACAAAGTTCCATGAAAGTCCCTTTCTGCATGCGAAAGTTTCGCAGCCACTGTGATTCATCCCAGACCTGCAGCACTATGCGGTCCCACCAGTCCGTGCTTGTTTCCCGGGCCCAGAATCGCCGTTCCACAACATCAACATGACCCATTGCCACCGTGATGTCCTCGGTGCGGGGTCCCGTGCTTTGTGACAGGTCTGTGCCACTCTCAGACTTCAGGTCCTCACCGCGCTGCCGTAGCCTCCTCGCCTGATTTCTCTGCATCTGCCTCTGGGAAAGGTGGATGATAAGCTGCGAGGTGTTGACAACGGCCATAACTGCAGCGATGGTCGCAGCGGGCTCCATGCTCGCAGTGCTGTGGCGTCCGCGCTGTCACTGACCAGAAAAGTGCGCAAACTGATTTCCCGCCGGCGCTTTCAGGGAGGGAGGGCGGTAGTGACGGACGGATGACGACAGTTACCCAAAAGCACCCTCGACACATTTTTTTACCCAGAAGGCATTGGCGGCTCGACCCAGAATTCCAATGGGCAGCGAGGACTGCGGGAACTGTGGGATAGCTGCCCACAGTGCACCGCTTCCAATGTCGACGCTTTCCCCGTTAGTGTGGACTCACAAAGTCGAATTACTGTCCTTAGTGTGGACACACACGTTCGATTTTGTAATATCGATTCCACATATTCGATTTAAGTAAAATCAAACTACTCTCGTAGTGTAGACATACCCTAAGGGCAGTATACTATCTCCTATTAAATCTTTTTGAAAGGCAAATATCTACTGTGATTTTTATTAAAACACATCTACAATCCCAAGATTACTTAACCACAATAACCCAAAACTCCTGAGTTACACACCCACTAGTCATGACATGTAAAAAAAAAAAAACCCCCCAAAAACTTATGTATGTGCTTTTTTGTTCCTGAGCCTTTAGTGTGCAGTAGGCCCAGATCCATAAAGCCTAAACACCTTAGTGAATCTTGGCCTAACCTCATACTTCTGTTACCTCACACAAACACTTCATATACCTAAGGCCACTACAAACTTAGTCGACTCAAATTACATCAACATAGAGCCACCACAGTTAGTAGATCATGGTTCTGAATTCAATAAGGAGGTAAAAAGACTGTTTTTACTATTTCTTCAATCTCAAAAATAAGTCACATTATTAGGTCCTAGAGATAGTTGATGGTGAATATGGGCTTCAATATCCTCATGAGTTTCTTTAATGTGAATTGTTGTGGACAAGTTTTTCAGCCCACCCTCCCTGTCTCTTTCTGCAAACACTGCAGGTGGATCATCCAAGGAGGGGTTGCTATAAAAAAAAAATAACAAAAAAAAAAACACACAACACACTGTCTCCTTACCTACCAACACCCCTTCTTCCCCCAATATATTTTTCCATATAGTAATACTAAAAGATGGATAGTAAACCACACTAATTTCATGCAAAAGAGGGGAGGGAGTATACATTTAGACTTTTCCAAAGGAAAGTTTCTGGCATAATTTTTTCTTTCAGTATAACCTGATCCTTAGTTTAAAAGGAATAAAAACATAGCCTCACCAGCCCATACTACCCACAAATCAATGGTTGGATGAAAACACCAACAAATCTATCAAAAGATAATTTTAGGGTGAAAAAATTCTAGTAGTAGAGGCAAATAGAGTGCACCATGCCATAAGCTCTCTACACCCCCACCCCCACCCCAAATCAGGTTTTCCCCTCTAGTTCCTTCATCTGCCCATTAGTCTTTTTAACCAGGCCTATCCTCTACTCCAGGTATCAGTTCAAGGAGCCTCTAGCTAGCAGCCAAGACCTGCACTGTCCTAGCCAGCCACACCTAGGAAGAGACTGTAAAAAGCAACAGAGGGTCCTGTGGCACCTTTAAGACTAACAGAAGTATTGGGAGCATAAGCTTTCGTGGGTAAGAACCTCACTTCTTCAGATACAAGTAATGGAAATTTCCAGAGGCAGGTATAAATCAGTATGGAGATAACGAGATTAGTTCAATCAGGGAGGGTGAGGTGCTCTGCTAGCAGTTGAGGTGCAACAAACCTCGATGCCAACTCTGCCCACATATCTACACCAGCAACACCATCACAGGACCTAACCAGATCAGCTACATCATCACCGGCTCATTCACCTGCACGTCCACCAATGTTATATATGCCATCATGTGCCAGCAATGCCCCTCTGCTATGTACATTGGCCAAACTGGACAGTCACTACGCAAGAGGATAAATGGACACAAGTCAGATATCAGGAATGGCAATATACAAAAACCTGTAGGAGAACACTTCAACCTCCCTGGCCACACAATAGCAGATGTAAAGGTAGCCATCTTACAGCAAAAAAACTTCAGGACCAGACTCCAAAGAGAAACTGCTGAGCTCCAGTTCATTTGCAAATTTGACACCATCAGATCAGGATTAAACAAAGACTGTGAATGGCTATCCAACTACAGAAGCAGTTTCTCCTCCCTTGGTGTTTATACCTCAACTGCTACCAGAGCACCTCACCCTCCCTGATTGAACTAACTTAGTTATCTCCATACTGATTTATACCTGCCTCTGGAAATTTCCATTACTTGCATCTGAAGAAGTGAGGTTCTTACCCACGAAAGCTTATGCTCCCAATACTTCTGTTAGTCTTAAAGGTGCCACAGGACCCTGTCATAACTATAAAGGGAAGGGTAACAGCTCTCCTGTGTACAGTACTATAAAATCCCTCCTGGCCAGAGACTCCAATATCCTTTTACCTGTAAAGGGTTAAGAAGCTCAGGTAACCTGGCTGACACCTGACCCAAAGGACCAATAAGGCGACAAGATACTTTCAAATCTTGGGGGGGGGGAGGCTTTTGTTTGTGC